>NC_054877.1:35953543-36256574 GCF_018320785.1 Cheilinus undulatus | reverse complement strand
GTCCCATTTTCTTTTGCACTGTACTAAATAAGGTTACCTGGGGAAGAATCGTTTCATGAAATGACTTGTCAACACCTTGAAGATCTGCAGTCGCCTGATGAGCAAAAACTGCAGAATGGCTGCTTGGATTTGATGTTTAAACTCGCTAATTTTGTCTCAAAAGTCTGGTAAAGAAGACAACATAGTTTATTTAACTAATTAAGTAATCTTAAGTTTGTCTCCATCCTTTCTGTTCAATCAATAATCATGAAAGAACTATAATGCAATATGATCCTGTTTTTTTTAAATTCTTGACACCATGTATGAAAAAATAATTACATATAAACTTCAAACTTCTATCGGAAGAAATTTTAATTTCTGCCCAATAACATACTGATAACATCATGCATGCCTAGTTTCAGAAGGTATCTGTAAGATATTATCATTTTTTACCAGCTAAAACCTCAAAATGAAAAACCATTAAGTACTTCTATAAAGAAAAATAAGAAAAAAAATACTTTGCATTTCCAGGGGAAATAGAAGTAAAAGATTTTACTTGTTTCTAAATGTAAGTGCTTATGAAATTAGGAAAAATCTGTAAAATCATGTTAAAAGTTGTATTGTTGGACATTGGTTCAGCTCAGTTGTTAGAGCAGGCGCCCTTAAATATAGAGTAAGTGCTGGTCATGGTATCGATTCCTAGTCTCTGCAACATTTGGTGCATGTCTTTCCCCACTCTCTCTGCATCTTTCCTGTCATCTTTCCTGTCCTGCATCTTTGAGTGTACTGCTACATCCCTCCCAATCTGACTGTCACATTTAAAAATTTACCCTTGATGTGGTTGAATTCCCTCATTTAATGTTGAGTGGTTACCACTGTCTGTTTCCTGTGCAGCAGAGTAAGACTCAGCAGCTCCCAGATCAGCTTCATCAACTTGAGAGTTAGACAGGGGGTCCGTGCTGACCTCCTCACTCTGAGGCCACTGCTCTGCTGCAGCTGGCTCTGTGAACTCTGTGAGGTTTATTGGTTCAGAGAAGCTGACTGGATCGAGGGGTATTAAGTCCTGATTGCCAAGGTTCACATCTTGGAAGGCGGTGCTCATAAGGGGCTCTGCAGGTTCGTACACAGACAACTCAGGTTGTGGATCTCCAAAATCTGAGCCCCCGCAGTCATCTGGCACAGGAACGTCTGTGCCGAGTAAGTCTAAGGCCTCAAGCTCTAATGCAGCAATGTCAACAGCATCGCCCTCTGCTGTGTCCATCTCCGAATTCTCAAAGTCTGGAAACTCTGGAGCGTCTAGCACAGGGTTGGGGATGGACTCTGGCTCGTCGCTCGGTGCTTGGCTCAAGCCTGGTGACACCTCTGTAATATGAACCCAGAGTCAGCTTTAAACAGATGTTAAGCCTCACCACAAATAAGTGTAATGTAAACTGCAGAATGGATAATACACAGTGACTGATGTCCAAGGGAAATAAAACTTTTTGCCATCATAGTATGTGGCCACAAAAGGAGGAGACAAATGTCAAATAAAGTGCAGCTACTTAATGGAAAATGGCAGGAAACAAAATAACTTTAACAAACCATTAACAGTGGGTGAGATGTAAGCGCTGAGATCTACTAATTGAGGCCTGGGGGGCTTCAGAGGCATTGACCCCAGTACCCTTAAATCTGGCAGAGGCTTCTTTGGAGGAGCAGCTGCTGGATGAAGTTCAGCAGCTCTGACAGCAGGAAGTTCAGCTTTATTCCTGCCAAACTGCCTACTCAACGGAGACTCTAGCCATTGGAAATAAAAATATTGCAAACACATTAGAAATCCCATCTGAAAAAAGCATAAGATAACTGTCAGGTTGTCTGCAACAGCTAATCACTGAGTGTAACTTACTGCGTCCAGAGCTCTTGGCTTTGAAGAAAGGCCGGGCTGAAATACAAGCCAGGTGTGGAAGGCACCCTGCTGAAGGTAAGGACAGCTCAGGCTCAGCGCTTTCAATATTTTTTGGCGGCGAAGGTAACATTTTGTCCCTTGGGGTGTTGTCAGGTGAACGCAGGCTTTTAGATTTTGCAGAGATAAACATCTGCCTGCGTGAAAATTTCTTCTTAGCCCTCTCCAAAGTGCTGTTTTTGCTGTCAGAGTCAACACTTGTCTCTGCAGGAGGAGGGCTGATTGGAATATCTGGACTGGAGGGAGGGAACTCAGTGGTTGATTGGTCACTATGCAGAGAAATCCCATCTTCTGCAGTTTGTTTTTCCACAGAGGGCAACTCGGCAGGAGCACTGGAAGGTCTGGTGGTCAAATCAGCATACGTAGGCTCCTCTCCATTTTCTGCACTGACTTTTGATGCTTTGGTGGACTTGAAAGGAAGCAGCAATCCTTTCTTTTTGATTTTAGTATGTGGCACGACATCTTTCCCTGGCTCTGGTTCGAGTTTGTGCTCCTTTTTGGCTTGTACTTCTGTCTTTTGCTCTTTTACAGGCAGGGCAGGAAGCACCAGAGGCATATGTCGGTCTTTGAGGGACTGCCTAGTTGTGCTCTCTCCATTAGCAAGCTGAGATGAGGAGGAGGTCTGCTGAGTCTGTGGTGGGAAGGAAATTGGTCGCTTGCCTCCAGATGACCGCAGCCCATCTCTGAAGATGACCCGAGGAACTTGTGTTTTGTTCTCTACAGCGATATTAATACCACTAACCACAGAGCTGCAGTGACCGCCTGGAGGAGGAAGGTGTTTTGGCTTCTCTGCAACAGCTGGTCGACTGGTTTTAGATTGAGCCACCAGGGCCTCTTCCTGAAACTTGGCTCTCAGAGCTTTGACGTTGATCAGTCCCTTAGAAAACAGAACCACAAATCAATAATTGTTTGATAAATTGAATTTTTTTATATCTTTAACAGATGATTTAGTTGGATGGTTCACTTAGCGAGCAAAACCCCATTGCTTATACTACAGGATTAATGCTTGGTTTACCAAAATTAAATAAAAGGAAAAAAAAATTCTCAGGGCCTAGAGCTATTTACTAAAGAGCTGCTGCTAATTTTCTTTTTCATGCAGGGGTTTAGAAATATTTGTCTGACTGTGCCTTAGGCTACATAGATCAGTATGAATTTATTTTTTTCTTTGGCTAGGATTTTTCTCAGGCAGAGTTAATCTGCCAAAAATAATCGGTGTGATTAGCTGTTTGCAATATTTTTAAAAAATAAGATAACTATTTTAATAATGTCAAAGAAAAAGCATTTCTGATAGTTCATTTACAAAATATTTTTCTTAGCAGTTTAAAATTGTCAAAACCAGGATAAGGATTATTTGACCTTTGTATGCATATGTCAGCATGCTAAAGGATACTTATTTACTTCTTCTTGTTAAGGTCTGTGTTTTGTTCTTTGTGTGTTTGTGTGACCGCTTCTCTGCTGATTATCTATGAAATCCCCCCCTGGCTGGCAGCACCACTGATAAGCTATTTACAGCCATTGTCCAGTGTTTTAAGACGATGGCCAAGTCACCCTGAGAAAGATATCGTTAAACATGGGAAAATAAACACAGATATATATATTGGGATTGATAAAACTAGGCTGACAGTCACAGAATGTAATCATTTGGATGACCTTCAATTTCGAAACACCTGGAACAAAGCATGTCAGAAGGCTGCCTGTAGCTAACCTGTCATTCAACACACGTCAAGCTAAATTTACATACAATTGTTAAATAGTTACCTCTTCCATTGTAGCTCGTTTTGTTCATCACTCTTCACGTTTTTACATCGGGGATGGGGTTTACACCTGATGTAAAGTGGGCGCTCTCCACTGCGTTGAAAGAAACGTATGGAAATGAAAGCAATTTAACCATCTGAATGCTAACACAAACAATTTGAAAACGCCGCCTGAGCCTTTGAACGCGCATGCGCGCTGATGCGCGTGGCATCTTTAACGTACATGGTCACGCTATATGATTACCCTATCAAATGTGTCTGAGCAAGGCGGTGTTGTGATGAAGAAGATGAGAAAAATGGAAGAGAACGACAGCAACGATATGAAAAAAAGTCTAAATGTTAAAGGTAATTCAGTTCTGAACTTTCAAGGCCCCCTTGTTAATTGAACCTTAAAGTACTGAAGAAAGTTAGTAAGTAAAATAATGAGGTGAAAAGCCTAAATTATGAGATATTGAGCCATAATTGTGAGAAAAAAAAAAAAACAAAATTTTAAGTTGTAAAGTCAAAATAAAGAGTCCTTGAAAAAAATAGAAATTATGAGATTTTGTTTCATTTTAAAAATAGAAATAATTAGATAGTAAGTCTAAGTTATTGGTGAATGTAAAGTCTGAGATAAAAAAGAAGAAATTATGAGAAAAAGGCTAAATGATGTCGTAAAATGTCCAAAATATAAGTTCAGATGTCAAAATAATGAGGTCAGAAGTCGAAGTTATGAGATGGTTAGTCATTATGAGATGAAGTCATAAGCATGACATAAAAAGTCATCATTATGACAAAAATAAGTATAATTATAAATATAAAAAAATGAATGTAAAACGGTATAATAATAGATATATAAATATAATAAAGTATAAAGTGGAAATTCAAAGAATAAATAATCATGAAATTAAAGAGTGAAAATTCAAAGTTTTAAAATCATGAAAAAAACTAGAAATTATGAGAGAAACAAATCACGAGATTAAGGAGTCTGAATTATAAGATTGAAATAAGACATTTTTACAATTAAAGGCAAAATAATAAGATAATAAATGAACTTTAGAGATTAAAAGTCGAAATAATTAGTTTTCAAAATTATAAGATAAAAATTCAGAATTTTGAGATAAATAGTCAAAAGTATGAGATTAAAAAAACTGTGATATAGAACAGTCAAAATTATAAGACAAAAGGATTAGATGAGTTAAATATTCCAAATAATGAGCTAAAATTGAGATCATAAGACATTCAAAATTAAAGGATTAAAAGTCTAAACTAAGAGATACATAGTTGAAATCATGAAACATAAGTCGAGAAGTTGTAAGAAAAATTGAAATTATGAGATCCAAAATTGAAGTTTTGAGATTTGATGCCATAATTATGAGATAAAAGTCAAAATATGAGATAAAAATTAAAATTTAAGATAGTAAATCAGAATTAGAAGGAAAAAAAGTCGACAGTATGAAATCAAAAGTCAAAATTATGCGAGAGAAAATCATGGGATCAAAATGTCTGAGCCATGAGACTTAAAGACATAATTGTGAGGTAAGAAGTAAACATTATAAGATAGGAAGATATCATCATGAGACAAAAAGTCAAAATTATGAGTTAAAAAACTGAAATAATCAGATAGCAGGTCAGACTTAAGATTATGAGGTAAAGTGGCAAAAAATATGAGAAAATGAAGCAAAATTATAAGTTAACATGGCAGAAAAATGATCTGAAAAGAAGAAACTATGACATTAGAAGTCAAAATTACACCATAAATCAAAATTATGAGATAATTGTGAGATTAAAAATTACAAATATGACATACTCACAATTCTGATTTATATTTTCATAATTTTGACTTTTAAAAATCTAACAATTAATCATTTTTATATCATTGTTTTGTCTTTCTATCTCCTTCTGTCTGTCCAGTGAATTTGAAATCTTATTTAATCATCCTGACATATTTGCTCATAACTTTGACTTTTTAAAATCTTAGAACTATTATTTTTTTTTAATCATTTTTTGACCTTCTATCTCCTCATTATGTCTGGCTCATAACTAGTTTTTTTTTTCTGACATTTTTTTAAATTCTTTTGAATAATGATTGAACTTAATTTTTTTTCTCTTCAAGTCATGGAAATGGGCTTTTATCAATTATTCCTTTTTTTAATCAGTTGTATCTTCTAATCTATTTAATTAATTTGTGTATGTGTTGTCTGTTGTATTTTATTGTTATGGATTATCTCTTAGTGCTTTGTCTTCTTATTGATGTTTATTTTTTATGAATTGGCGTCTTTTGTTGTGTTTCAGTTTTGCATTTTGTTTAATCAGCAAATTTATTTTATCAGCTTATATGTTCCTTAGAAGTTGTCTTATTTTATTTTGTTTTTCTGGATTATCCTGAAGGATTTTGACTATTTTGATTTCATCTTTTATCTTTATTATTGTCTTTTGTGAAAAATTCAAGCTTTTCATGGTTTTCTTTGTTTTCTCTGCTTAGTTTGTCAAATCCTGTTTTATTTATTTATTTATTAATCAAGTCGTTTATTCAAACAAGTCTTTTATTCTATTGAACATGTGCATGAATTGCATAACTTGTTTATTTACTTGTATTGTTACATGTTCTGTCTGAACTGCAGTGTTGTTTTTGCGGGGGGAATGATGGGAAATTGGGCTTTTAGATCATTAAAATAAACTTTCCCAACTGTTGTAAGAGCATTTGTTTACCTTTGATCAATCATTCACTGTGGTTGGTCAATACTGCAGCAGACGTCCCCATAGGATCTTAACAGTGGTTTTGTGATGTAGCATTTTAATCTACGGGACCAAGCTATCCATTTTTCCCATGGAGATATTTAAAAAATTACCTCTGACATTATGTTCTCTGTATCTGTTCATCTTTTATTTCCCACATGTGAATGCATCCAGGAGGCCGTGGACAACTGCTGATAACAGGTGCAGTATTCCTTGCTTCACCACCTCTCACAATCCCTTGATAACGTCTCAGCAGTGGTTATTTAATATATCTCATATCCCAGGGGTATTAAAGGAAGAACAGAGAAGATAAAGTTTTTTTTTTTCTTGCGTGAAGCAGTGGGGCCGGGACGAGGAGAACCAGAGCTGTAAACAGGCCTATTCCCATCAACTGTAGGTTGGGGCCCTGGTCACAGTGGACACCCTGCAACGCCTGCACAGACAAAAAGGTAACTGTAATTCTCAATGCATTTGAATATGAGAAAGATGTTTCAAGATAATCATTATTACAACCTTGTTGTCCTGTAAAACTAGGACTCTCTCCATGAGCATGAGTAGAAACTAGACTGTCTTTTTGTTTGCTAGCTTGGATCAATATATTATGGATGAGATGATCAGTGGGGCTAAAGAGAGCTATGATTACTCTTAATCAGCACTCCTGCTCCAATAAGATCAATGAAAGATGACTGTGACATTTTTATCTATACCACAGAAATACTCATTAAAGTCCATGAGGTATGTAGCAACAGAATCATAAAACTTTTTTAGTTCTGCTCTATGGAACAGCCAAGAGAGAAGAACCTGAGGATCTGAGGGGCTGTCCTGGCTCATAAACTAAAACCATCTCTGAAATGTAGTCTGGAGCAGTTAGGCTATATTAACTACCTCTCTTGCGTGCTTCTTGTTTTGAATTAAGGACTGTTCAATACAAAATGCACTCCATGGTAAACCACAGTTTTTGTTTCATGGATGAATTTAACAGAATGAAGGAGAAATAATGTTTACTGACCTTCCTGGTTAATGCTGCGAGCTGCTTGCAAAACATCCTGGGATCACTTTTAGCACAATCCCCTTCTTTTGAATAATCATTTTTATAAAAAAAAAAAAAAAAAAACTTAACAAAACAAACGTAGTCACAAAGATTATTTCATTATAAGAACATTTTCATACACATGAAGCTTACAAAAAAAGGCATGCATGACACTGGTTTGACTTAGATTTGTGGATGGTACAGCAAATTGTGTTGACAGACAGTGATTTCTGGAAGTGTTCCTGAGCCCATGCAGTGATTTCCTGTTCATAATCATACCTGTTTTTAATGCAGTGCTGTCTGAGGGCCCAAAGATCACAAGCAGGCAATATTGACCTTCAGCCTTTTGGATCTTTTGATGATATCATGTACTGTAGATGGGAACTTTCACAGTCTTCACAGTTTTACATTGAGGAACATTTTCTCAGATTGTTACAAAACTTTTACATCTATTTTTTCACAGATTGATTGAACCTCAGCCCACCTTTACTTCTGAGCGAGTCTGCCTCTGAAATTTTTTTTTTTTGTTGTTGTTTTTTGTTTTTACTGACCTGTTGTAAACTAACCTAACCAGTTGCAAAAATTCTCCTCCAGCTGTTTTTCATTGACAACTTTGACTTTTCCAGTCTTTTGTTGCCACGCCCCTACTTTTTGAGATGTGTTGCTGCCATCAAATCCAAAATGACCCAATATTGTCAATGAAATGGTAAAACATCTCAGTTTCAACATCTAATATGTTGTTTACATTCTATTATGAAGAATATGTTTTTTTAGATTTTCAAATCATTGCTTTCTGTTTTGGGCTTTTTGTGCCTTCATTTGATATAGGAGGACAGTGGATAGGGTTGGAAACAGGGACGAGAGAGTGAGGAGAGATGCTTAGAAAAATGGGGTGCGCCTTAAACCACTAGGCCACCTGCATCTCATTGCATTTTGTTTTAATTTACATTTAACACAGTACCCAATTTTTATGAAACTGGGGTTGTAGAAGATACTGACTTTTGTACACTGACTTCTGCGCCTACTTCTTTCTCCACTCCAGCAGGTTTTTTTAAAACATTGCCTCTCCTTGGTTTGCCATGACAGTATGAGATAGGAGCCACCGCAAAGAAAGGAGTCATATGAGGTGGTTCGACATTTGATCAGGGTGTTTCCTGGTGACCTACCTGTGGAGGTTTTCAGGGGACATCCAACTGAAATAAAAACCCAGGACAGACCCAGATCTTGCTGGAGGGATTATATATTCCATCTGGCCTGGGAGTGCAACCTGAATCTCTCAGGAGGAGCTGGAAATATTGCTAGGGAGAGGGACGTATGGTAGCTTAGCTTGCTGCCACCGTGTCCTGGATAAGCAGAAGATGGATGGATGGATGGATGGATGGATGGATGCATATGACTGTATAGTCCAAAATTAAAGGCAGAGCCAAGAAGCAGACTTTCATTTGACCTGTACCTCTGTTTCTCTGCTTCATAGTTTCGTTTCCGATACCTGGAGAAACCGTCACAGTTTGGCGGCACAGAGTGTTTTGAGACTTTGTGGGAGCATCTGACATGTCCGACAGCAACTACAGAGTGTCTGGTGCCAGATTACTGTGGAGAAGACTTCACCTGCAAAGAAACAGGCAAGTCCAAACAGCCAAGACCCAGGCCGCACATCATGTTTGATCAAAATATCTGTTTAGTTTGATGTTGTGTTCCTATATGTATATTAATTGTGTATATGACAATCTCTGTGTCTATGCAGGGCGCTGCATCAGTCAGTCTCTCCGCTGTAATGGAGAGCCAGACTGTGATGATTTTTCTGATGAAGACGAGTGTGAAGACTTCAACCGGAGAGACGACAAGTGCTCCACCCTCATGCCAATCCCTGGGGCTGAACGTGGCATTCAGGGGTAAACACTGAAGAATAGAAATAGACATCTTTTCTCTGCTGGTTCGAGCCATTATTCATGCTGTTGAGAAATAAAAGCTTGTCCTGATTTGAATCGTTCTGCTTTACATATAGCTACAATGCATTGACAGACGACTTTGTGGATCCTGTACTCGACCCAAAGTACTTTGGAGGAAAGTGTGAATACGTCTACAATGGTGAATGGAGGAAATTTGTCTATGACTCATTTTGCGAGAACCTGCACTACAACGAAGATGAGAAGAACTACAGAAAGCCCTACAACTATCATGCTTACCGTTTTGTGGTATGTTTTGATGAGCTTTTTGTTATCTCTTTGTTTTTATATTGGACAAAATGACACAGTCTGACATAAAATTCAACCTGTGATAGGCTGAAGCTACATCTGAGGGCTCTCATGAATACTACGAGGATTTGGTCGGCCTGCTTGAGGCAAGGAAAAAATCAAAATCTTCCAATGCTGGTGTTACAATTGGGATCTATTATGTGGAAGGAGGACTGAGAGGGAGTAAGGAATCAGAATTTCTCCAGAACTTAACACAGCACAAAAGCCAGGTATGATTCACAGGATATGGTTTACACACAACACATTTGTTCAAAGATTGAAAGACAGTTTTAATCTCTTGGAGCAGCACTCTACTAACCTTGCAAAGCAGATGGATACGCACATTTCCGTGTTTCTCACTGGAGAAGCCATCTTGCTGAGCTCCCATCTGAACCGTTCGGGCCCGGTTAAAAAGTGATGGGACCAATCAGTGTCGAGGGGCAGTACTTTCGGGCACAGCGGTGTTGTGATGTAAGCAAGCAGCAACAAGAGGCCGGTGCGATTATGGGGGAGGACGTCAGCGTGGATGCTGTTCAAGCACCCGTTTTATCAGAACTTGATGACATTTCTTTGTTAAAAGAAGAACAAAGAACAGCATTAAGTTATTTTCTTTTCAAAAACACAAGTCGTGTACTGACATGTCTACAGTTGCCATGGTTCGCGTTATGCAGTTCTCTATGGAGTTTACTCCTCAGTAGGGGTGTAGCTCGGTAACGGTTACGTCACGTGTTTTGTTGCTACATAACATTAACAATTTCCTAATGTACTGCTAGCTGAAATTGTTATGTATTTTAAAGTTTTTATGCTCTGGTGTCAGAGTACTCTGCATCAGACAATGTCAGAGACCTGGTTTGGGAATCAGTATCAGGAACGTCTGTCATAAATCTTCCCTTTCTGTCTTCAGGACCTCGGATTCGTCAGACTTTTGTCCAAAGTACAAACAGCTCACTTCAAAATGAGAACTAACAAACTGATGCTTCATGATGACTTCTACGTCTCACTCATGGAGCTTCCTGAGCAGTACAACTTTGGGATGTACTCGCGCTTCTTCAACACGTTCGGCACTCATTATGTCACAGAGGGAACCATGGGAGGAACCCTTGAATATGTTGTTGTTGTCAACAAAACATCCATGGCTGAATCAAGTATTGTGGGATCTCCAGTTTCCAAATTAACATTATCAAATAGAGAAAGAATATGAAATCAGATTTTGTTTGGTTTATTTATTTCACAGGGCTGACAGGTGACCAAGCTGGAAGATGCTTTGGTGGTACCATCGGTTTAAGTTATCCCCTTGACACTTTGGGAACAGCAGGGCTGAAAGTGGGAGCAGATTCATGCAATAAAAAAGGAAAATTTAATCAACGTAAGGCCCCCTCTACAGCTAATGTTTTGCATGATTCGTGTTGGTTTATTGCATCTACCTTTTGCCTCACTGTGATGTTTTTCTCTCTTTAAAAATGTAGAGCAGAGCTCTCGTTCAGTTGTGATTGAAGACATTGTAACTCTGGTGAAAGGTGGGATCGTAGTCAGCAGCAGTGGCCTTTTGGCTATCAGGAACCCTGACACCTACAAGAACTGGGGAGCATCACTCAAGTACAACCCAACACTCATTGAGTATGAGGTAATTTAATGTAACAAGACTGAAGAGAGTGGACATAGCCAACAGAAAAAACACCCATAAATCCCCCTTTTTGGAGCCAAAAGTGACATTTAGAAAATGTGCATCAATTTAGTGTTACGCCTTCCAACAAGTGACTATGTTAGGGGCTTGTCAACTACAAGGAAGCCATGACTAAAAGAACACTTGGAATTAGAAGTTTTAACCACATCACTGGCCTTTTCCATGAAACAAAAGGCAATGTCCACTTCTTCTATACAGTCTATGGAAAAACAATGTCTATGAATCGACAGCTTCTCAACTTTTCTTTTTCTTCTCTCTGTGTGTCCAATATTTCTACTCTATAAACATAGACCCTGCCGATTTATGAGCTTGTCCGCCTCAGCACGGCTGCTAATCATGTAGGAGCAAGACTGGCCAACATGCAGAGGGCTTGGGACGAGTACATGCAGCATTTCGACTCCTGTCGCTGCGCCCCCTGCAGGAACAATGGAATCACAATACTCAAAGGAACATCCTGTAACTGCATCTGTAAGTCAGGCTACCAGGGAGATGCCTGTGAAGAGACTCACAGAGCAGGTGAGACATTTGTCATGAGTCTGACTACAACTATTACCAGGAGGTTATATGCTTCCAGGAGGTGTGCAGCTGCCTTGGTGCAAGACGCTGTGACCTTAGATAGTGTGAAGTTGCAGGGATCTTTGACTTCCATAATGTTATCAGTTCAACCTTTAGTTTAAGCGTAGGTTTGTGCTAACCAGAGAAAATCCCTGAAAGTCAGGCCTTCCATTTATGCAAAATTTGAGGAGAATCCCTCAAAGGAACTCTAGAGATATTAGATATTGTGTTCAGAAACAGGGGATGAACATGAGGGTCAAGGACACTGACCTCTGACGTTCAACATGTATTTGGTTTATCACTAGGTCAGAGCTAACCTTGCAAGGCAGATGGATTGTTCAGATTCCATGTCTGTCATCAGGCAAATCCACCTTGCAAAGCTCCAACCAAAACAGTTGTGCATGGTCTGAGAATGTACAGAAAACATAAAACACCTGGCCCTGGCTGTTGCCGATGCAGCGACATAAAAAGAAAAGGGGGAATTATTCAAAGAATTGTCCAGGTTTTACATTCTGGGTAATATGTTTTATAAATTTATTATAACCATCTTGATATTTCCCGTAATTATTAAGTTAGAGGCAGGAGACAGACTTTTAACAGTTTTGTTAATCGACCTCTTTTAAAACATTTACATCTGCCCACACCAGAAAACTTTACTTCCTACGTAGGCTAGCATTGTTTCATCTGCATTAAAATCTTAAGACTTAAGATGATGAAGATGGTAGTCTTCTTTGCTGAGGGCAGTGAGCAGGGAATCCATGAAGTCACCTTGCTAGTCCAGAAAAGGATGATTAATTTTACAGTACAGATAAGAGTGGTGCCAACAGTTCTTATTCCTCAAACTTCCCTGATGTTTTACGTTAAAAATATATCAGCAGTTAAACTTGATAAAATACCCATTAAGCTGAAAGACTCCAAATTTTGCCTGTTTGCCCTCTGACTGCCTGACAAATGTTAAATGGAATTTACTCTTTTGGCTGATTCATCAGCCTGTTTTCCTTTCTCCTCAGGCTACAGGATGTGATGAAGTAATGACACTAAGCAGACATATTTAATCAAGAGAATTTTTTCAACAGATACCAGGACTGATGGGTCATGGTCATGCTGGGGGGCATGGTCATCCTGTTCTTCAGGGAGGAAGACTCGGACAAGAACCTGTGATAATCCAGCGCCTGATGGAGGTGGAAGAACCTGTTTGGGCTCCTCCTCTCAGAGTCAGCGTTGTTAAGGCCCTCAGTGCCGACTCATCGCAATCTACTAAGTGTTTTTACATCCTTAACACTTTTGCTAAAATTAAAGAAATCACTGTTGTTCCTCAGGATACACTACTGCATGCTTCAAAATCTGAATAAATGTGAACTGTGCAGATGTTAAAATTATTTTGGCTTGTTGATTGCTGTATGTTGATTGATAGTCTAATCTAAGGTTGTCTCAGTGCAACTGTAACTTTGATATACCTACATATACCAATATATACCATACCCATTACACATGTAATGTCAGAACAACATAATACATCACTTCCCTGGCAAAAAAAATCACACTGTTGATGTTAACTATCAGCCACAATAGAAAAAGTGCATGCTGTTTAACTATCCATTATGTGTGCCGCCTTTCAAGGGGCTGGAGCCAACAACCAGCCACATTCTTACTCACACCTATGGGCAATTTAGAGTCACCAATATACCTAACGAATATGTCTTTGGACCAAGTGAAAAAGCTGGAATATCTGCAAAAATCACACATATGTATAGGGAGAAAATGCAAACTCAATACAGAAAGGCCCTGTAAAGTCAGGATTCAAACCAGGAACCTTTATGTTGTGAGGCAGCAGTGCCAAACACTGCACCAATGTGCAGCCCCCCATCATGCTAAAATATTCTTCTTAATATAATGGATTGTATACAATGTAAAAATAAACCTGCTTCCATTAAAGGAAATTATCAGAGTTGCGTGCATGTCTCTTGATCAGTTGTTATTTATCAGTGCTGATTCTTTAAATTAATATTGAACACAGATGTTAATTTGAGGAGAGGTTGTCAAAACCTTAACATTTTAGTTTATTTAGTATCCTGTGAAATAATTTTTGGTCCTTGAATCCACTTATTTAATGTGACATGACGCCCATGGAGGGACGAGAAAGAAAGTCTATAAAAGATGTTAAAATGTCTCATCCCTGTGCGCAGCAAATGTGCCAGTGATTTGATATAAAGGAGCAGCTGAAACAGTGAAAAATGTTCTGGGTTTGCCCTCTGTCAGTTTGTTTACCTGAGAAAGAAGAAGGGTCAAAAAGATGCTCTTACATGGCAGGGTGAGTTGAGGACAACCTGAATGAGTGCGTACTGCCTCCTGTCTTTTAGAGAACTTGTTGAATAACCCACAAAAATGCCCATCTTTATTCTGGTGCTTTTTATTGTGAAATGCTGATTGACAAACATAATTCTGAAGCGCCACTAGAGAGAAGGCAGGGGTGATATATCTGACAAGTTTCTCTTCTCAGAAAAAGACATGCATAATTTTGAGTACTTTAGTCATCATAGAAGTTCTATTGACATTGCAAAAACATTTTTAATACAAGTCGAGGTTGTCTTCAGTTAAAAAAATAAAATAATCAACCGATAAACTTTCTCAAAGTTGATGATTTTGTTAAAGGCCTATAAATTGGCAAAACATTTTCTCAATTATGCCCGCCTCGGTAAATAATGCAAAACATAGCTGAAGAAAAATAAAGATCTTTAAAATAAAACTTGAAAAAAATGAAGACTAAATCTCATTTTCTTCTAACAGTGTTTGTGTTTTTCTTGTCTATCTGCCTGGATGTATTTATTTTTAAAGCTTTGAATCTGTCAGTTTTAGAGGCAGAGTTTCTGTGAGGCATTTCTTTAACGTCAGTTTGGTTAAGCTGAATAAAGATTTGCGCTGATGGTAAATCAATTTAAATGGTGTAGTCACACAGAAAACATCAGGGAAGACATACCTAAAAAGGCAGGCATGCTTTAAGAATCTTTATAAAACTTCAGTGAGAGAGATATACCATTTTGGTACTTGGTGTTTTCATTTAAATACGATCTATTTTAACCCAAGGTAATAAAAAGACATACCACAGAATAAACTTCTTTTTAAGGAGGCTTTTTATAAATCTTTTTTCCAAGCTAACATCAGGACAGTTATTTCAAAAACATTCAATAGACTCCTGCTGCAGTCCCCTGCAGGCCAGGCCTCCGTTGCTGGGTGCAGGGTTGTTACAGTGTCGACTTCTGCTCTTTGTGTTTCCACTGCAGGACGACCACGCTCCCCAGCAGCTCCAGCTGCCGTCAATGGCCATATCTGTCAAAACAGGTCAAGGCATATCACACATCAATATCTCAGTGTCCTGCAGAGTAAGTTCATGCTAAGTCTGGAGTTTTGTAACATTTTGCTCTAACCTTTCGGCCTCTGAGTGATCTCACAGCCTCTTCCACTGTACCCGACAGGACACACACAGTCACACCTGGTGCCTGTTGAAGAAGATAAAGATACACTTCCTTTATCCTCACCAATATTGTAACCACATCTCTTATTTTGCGTTTTGACATGGCCCATTTGTGTCACTTCCTGTTGCTAGTAGGAGGTGCTATGATGAGATGTTTGCATTAGAGTGTGCTCAGAGTGATACCATTGTCTTACCAGAAATGAAGAGAACACAGAATAATGTATTCAAAATTTACAGCAGGTTAAATTCATTTGGCATTATTCAAAACATCGTTATTTGAAAGTGAGATGAATTTCCTTTGTATTATGTGTCAATATTTAACTGATTTTTATTCTTTACACTGCTTTGGCAGTAACTGATCTGTTCAAGCCAATACAGCAAATTGAAATTGAAGCTGGGGGGGCTTCTTGTCTGGATCAGGTCAAGGATTCAATAGGCTTTTTTATAGGTCTCATGATGACCAATATGATATCGCAAAATCATAAGTCTAGATTGAATGGTGTTCGAAGGCTGAACATTTAAAGGGAAAAATTAAAAATCAGTGGAGGAAATGTTCAACTGGCAGAAGGGGCCACTGTGACAAAGAAATGATATTGATGCATCTATATACTGGGGATCAATGAGATCATCCCTGTGAAGTCGGTGATAACTGACAGAAGCACTGAAATGTATGGCGTTTTTGGTGAACTTCACATCAAAAAATGTACAAAAAGTAGTGTAAGTCTGGGCCCCTATTACAGCCCCACCCTATGACAAAAAAAACCCTAACATTTTTGGTAACTTTTGATATCCACCTTGTCTTGTTCTAACAAAAATATTCTGGAGTCAATCAGATAAAAAATCTCGGACTCATTTGTTAAAATGTGCAGCCTGTCCATCAGCAAAAACGCAAACATTTTACCTTTAGCTGTTTGTATTGCACTTTCTGTACATTTGGTGGTCCCAAGAGACTTATTTCACCTCTAGTCATGATACAAATGTCTAACAATTCTGTAGCTCTTAACCAGTCCCCTGTATCAAGTTTGGGGCCACTGTTTCACTGGAGCTCAGTTTTGAAGAAAATTTGGTGAGTTTTGGGGCATGTTAAAGCCACCAAATTAGTGAATCTTTAGCGGAAAAGAAAAATAACAATTCCTTCAGTGTCAATAGGGTTCTTGCTCTGAAGTCAGTGATCAGACCCTAATTAAAAGTAATACTTCCCATTACATTTCATAGTTAAACTAATCAAACTGAACTGCTTACAATTAATGAAAAAACAAACACAGCTTATACAAAATGGTCAGAATGATTGACTTTAGTCAATAAATTTTTCATTTTTACAGGATGTCTAGTTTTTAAGGGGAAAAGGGGGATTGAGTAGGCCTGCACGTAGCCCCAGTGTAAGAAGGGCCCACAAAGATGAGGTAATATAACTGGCATTATGTTTGTAGCATCTGAATATTGTACAATAAAACTAGTCATAAACACCAAACAGCTAAGCCCAGGGGGTACCTCTTAAAACAGCCACTCCATTGTTGTGGCAGGGAGCACAGCGACACGCATCAGCCTCGGCCAGGTACTCTGACAGCGCTCTCTTCAGGTTTCTTTTCAGGGAGGCATGTTGGGAGAAGTCTCTGGCAGTCACCAGCTCATACAGCGGCCGTGTCTAATGCAAAAACACGTGTCATTACTACACAGGCACGGATCTTCTTATTTTTTCACATTCTCTTTTTCCCATGGAACAAACTGGAATCCAGAAGGGTTAGAACAAAGCCGCCTGTTTGTATCTGGCACACCTCTATTTGGCATCTTTAGCTGATTTCTCTCCAAACTGCTATTGATCGGCCTGCTTGTACTTTGCCCCGCTGTAATTCTGTTAATCTGAGTACCACCTCTGACCCATTCAGTGAAACGTTTTGTATTAGTTATCTAGGACAAGCTCATTAATAGTTTTATTACAACTACAAGAAGAGATGGTGAACAGAACCAGAAGGACAGACGGGACAAAAAGGAAGCAGATAGATGAGCATTACAAATGAAACCAGAGTATTCCTGTTGCAAAACAGAAATAGATAAGGTAGAAATCTGAGAGGTAAACATGTGATTTAGTTAAAAAAAGAACTCACTGTTTTGCGGATAAAGTCGGGGTTAAAACGCACACCTTCGCCCCATAGCCCCATCAGCTGTGGGGTTGGAAGTTTTTTGGACACCAAAGCAGAGATGGATTCACTACTTCCTCCTCTCACAACAGCAACAAAATCCTCAACCATGCTGCCGCTCACTGTGTCCTCTGTGGAGAAATGGAAAGACTCAGTTTCAGCAAAATGTTTATTTGTAAAAAAAGAAGAGCATTTTTAAATAAAACATGCTGCCATACCTCCCATTTCATTCAGCAGGCCGTTACAGGATCCACCGCTCACTCCAGCAGACACATAAACTCCAAATATGTTTGCTCCAACCTTAAGGCCGGATTGTGTACAACGCTTGTAGTCTTCCAAAGAATAATCTAGAACAAAGAAATGCCATGAGAAAAAAAAATCAATGTGGATTCACTGCAATGACCTGTGATCCTCCTACAACATTTAATTAACAGAATAAGGGACTGATTAGACTGCATTTCATCTTAAAAAGTAGCATGGGAGGTAGAGCCCTCAATTATCAGACCAATCTCTTTTTGAATCATCTACCAGGGTCCTGGAGGTCCTGCTAGTTTTTACCTTGATTTGGTAGACTAAAGAAAAAATGACTTAGTTGCAGGCTGACTTCCTGAGCACCCCAACTGACTCCATTGTAAAAGCCAATGTTATCCTTTACCTGATCTCTCCAGCTTCTCCTTGTTCAGGATGATGGTGTGCTCATAGTCTCCTCCCAGTGCTGCCTCTGTGATGTAGTGGGTGCCATAGTCTCTGTAGATCTGTCTGTATTCACCGTAAACATAAGACTGAGGCAGGGAGCGCAGGCGCTGCAGGAACTCTGGGTGAAGCATCAAATCTTCTGACTTCAGCATATACTGAGCCAGCTCTAGCTCTGCTTTGGCCCGCACAAAGCTATTCGCCTGTGAAGGGAATTTGAATTTGAATTTAGTTTTGAGTAAATCGGATCACTATGTTGAAGGATGTAGAAAGACTAAAAGGGATTTTACCTGACCAGAAGCACGGCGAATCTTCTGAACGGACCTGGTGTATTTGGCATTATTGTGATTGAAGCCAAATTCAACAATGCCTGGAATTGCAAAGCCAAAGGAAACAACAGTTTGGCTCATACGCTCCTTTAAGGTGAAGTCCATGTAGTCAGAATACGACTCAAACGACTGCAGGGTAAAATCATAGGATCCTTTTGTCTGTAAATACAAAGAAAATTGCCTTTTTGAGGTGTCATTCAATGGACTATTAAAATAAAAAAAAAAATCCTTGTAAGCCATGCTTATGGAGTTGGAATATACAAAATACAAGATAAGATGACAGATCAAATCAAAATGACATAAACTATCAGTATTAGATAGTATAAATACAGTCTTACAAGAAGACATTCTTGTTTGTGTGTTGTTTCATGAATGAACTCACATGATGAGGGAGAAAAGCTGTTAAAAGTGGCCTTGCTGTTTTTTAGGAAGGCCATTAAATGCAGTTAAAAATGGCCTTCCTGGTGAAATAGCTGGCATTCTTGTCATTTCTGAATGCTCTGTGAGTAGCCAGTGGCTCAAACTTGGAAGACCACCTTTAACAGCTTTTCTCCCTCAGTATGTGAATTCATCCATGAAACCAAAATATTCATTTACTTTTTGTACACACCTTATGGAGTGCAGATTTTTTTGAACAGAGTCCTGATGTCAAAACCAGTAGTAAGCAGTAGATGTGGCTTGGACAGATTCAGTGGGGCCACAATGTTACTGGAGGAGCTTGGGGGCCAAAATGTGCGGCAGATGTCAGGGAATAATTAGCTTTGTGAAACAGAGGGGTTTGCCAGACTGTCATCAGGCAAATCCATCTGGTAAAGCTCCAATTCAATTCAATTCTATTCTATTTTATTTTATTTATATAGCATATTTCATACAAATGGAAACTTAATGTGCTTTACAGAGGATAAAACCAGACACAAAACAAACAGACAAACAGCAACAAAGATACACTACTGAGTCAAGAAAAACAGAAGTATGGAAGAAGTAATTAATGACTTGGACACACCTTGCACCAATGTGTACAACATTCTACATACACTTATTTTAGGATATCCTAAAAGGAGCATATTTAAATCCATGAACATGTTTGCACACAAAGATAACCTAGCAGGCAAAGGCTTGAGAAAAAAGCAGTGTTTTAAGGCCACTTTTGAGGGAACAAAGTGTTTCAGCAGATCTCAGGTCAGCAGGCAGTTTGTTCCAGAGGACAGCTCCATAGTGACTAAATGCACCTTTGCCAGATTTAGTTTTATTTTAGGTACATTCAGGAAACACGTGCCTGATGATCGGAAAGGTCTGATAGGATTGTAGTCAGTGAGAAGGTCAGAAAGACATTGGGGTGCCATTTCATTCAGAGATTCATAGACTAGAAGTAACATTTTGAAATCAATTCTGTACTGAACAGGAAGCCAGTGAAGAGTTTTCAGTACAGGTGTAATATGTTCTGTTTTCCTTGTCCCTGTTAGTACTCTGGCAGCAGCGATTTAGATGAGCTGGAGCCTTCAAATTTAGTTTTTAGGAAGTCCAGCAAGAAGGGTGTCGCAGTAATCTAACCTGTTGGATATAAAGGCATGATCCTGCTTTTCGGAGTCCGATTGTGGCATGAAGTACCTCAGTTTGGAGATGTTTTTCAGGTGGTAGAATGCTGTTTTTTTGGTAGCTGTTATGTGATTTTGGAAGTTTAGATTCGAATCAATGATGACACCTAGGTTTTTGACATGCTCACTGTGCTGAAGAAGGAATGATGACATGAAGAAAAACTCTTGCCTCTGTTTTTGTGGGACTACTATTAGTATTTCAGTTTTGTCTTTGTTCAGTTGTAAGAAATTATGGAACATCCATTTGCTTATTTCATCAATACATCTTACAAGGTTATGTACAGGACTATGATCGTCAGGAGAAAGGGAAACGTATCAGTGTCATTCAAGGGGTACATGGCGGTAGCTATGGGCGGGGTTTAGATGTACTGTGAGCTATTAGCAATAGTTGTCCCTGGTGTAGCAGGTAGCTCAGCTCTAGCTGTAGTATGGTGGTAGATGTGGCAGAACTGGTCTACATTTCTTGATCAAAGCAAGAGCAAAGAGCAATGCTGAAAGCTTTTCATGATGGAAACCTGAGTTTGCAATCATAACAGGTGGGGTTGTACTGTGGGCCATTTGTTTACAATGGCTACAGCCATGGTAGAGATAAGCTTGGATGTAGTCATTAAAGAGAGGCAGTTTAATTAGACCTCGACCATATTTCTTTGTTAAAACAAGAGCAAAAACCCACCCCAAAAAGCCTCTTAGAGAAGATACTTTGCATGTTAGGTGATTATGATCAAAATTTACAACAATTTACACTTGCTATTAAATCAATGGTAACTACATGTATTTCATGTAAACATTATTCCCTGAAAGAAAATGAACTTATTTTGCCTTAAATGTCTTTTTCTTAATGAAAATGTGCTGCCGTCGCTTATAACACGTTAGCAAGCTAGCAGATGCTAGCAATAGCCAGCATGCTGGCATGCTGACAGCAGAATGGTAAACCAGTGTGGTGTTCATTGAGGCTGTGACATGTCCTTCATTCCACACTAAATTCTCTGACCGCTCTGAGTGTACATAGTACATTGTGTTTGAGTATCAGTGTAAATTGAGTATTGAGTATCAGTGTAAATGCACTTATGCACGCAAAATATCCTGCATTTAGTAAAGAAGTATGCAATTTGGGACAAGCTAATAGTGCTAGAACTATAAAACTGAATATTACTCGGGGTACTTGTGTAAAAATTCTGCATATTGTAACTTAAAAGGCTCATTTTTGCTCTATATTTGAAATGCATACAGATAAAAAGGGAGCTCTCTGTCTGTTGTGTTCTTTTTGTCCGAATTTCCAGACAGATTTGGATCAAATGTTGTAGTTGCAGTTTAAAGACCCTTTTATAAACAGATACTGTAATTTAAGTGTTACCAAAAGAAAAATCTTGTATATATTCTGTATCAGTTTATATTTGTCCTGCAGTGTAAATGCCATCCTGTTTCACCTGTAGAGTGTACTGCTGCAGGTTGTACGGCTTCCTGAATCCAACGTCCTGGATGTAATGTGGCAGGCAGCTGCCAGCATAGTATCTGTTATCAAGCACCACTCCCTCCAGGTTACTGTTCAAGATGTTGATCCTAAAAAATGCATAACAGCAACAGCTTTAAGACTGAGCAGATTGATTTGAGAAGAGAAACATCTCTACATTTATAAGTCTATGAAAATATCCTCCTCACATTGCAGATTAATGGGAGAATGACTCACCCCTTGGCAAGATTTTCAATTCCCCAATACTCCTCCACCTCCTGCCTGCAGGGTTTGGCAACGTTCCTACAGCCGACTTCATCTGACATGTCCCCGCAGTCATCCTCACCGCTACACTGCAGAGTTCTGGGAATACAGCGACCTGAAGAAAAGGGGAGATGTCTGCATTATTTAGTGATGCTTCATTACCCAAAAACAAGATAATAGTTTGTGGAATTCTTTTCTGGTAATAATAAGATAAAGATAAGATAATAAAGTCTGGCACATCTCTGTTAAAACAACTTTGTTTATATATACCCCCACATATACTAAAAAATGAGGAGAGTTGTGATTTATCGGGGGTCATACGATGAACAATTTCTTCCTTATGTGAGAGACAAAGTACTGATAGTGCAATAAATTTTTGTTCTGAATTATTTGATACAATTATCTAACTCTGGTGTCAAATAAAGACATTTTTATTGTAAAAAACAAACAAAAAAACAAACAAAAAAGCCAAGATTTGTTTCACACAGCCATCTGGAAAACCTCCTATAGACAGTGCTTTGGCCTCTGGGAAAAAAAAAAAAAAACCTCAGAGGGTGATCGGATGAACGTTCTGTCTGTCACATCTTTACAGGCCAATCAGAGCAACAAAACGTGATATTGTAGGTGTGTGCCGCTACTGAGGAGTAAACTCCATAGAGAACTGCACAACATGAACCATGGTGACTGTTGACATGTCAGTACACGACTTTTGTTTTTTTTTTTAAAGAAAACAACTCACTGCTGTTCTTTGTCCTTCTTTTAACAAAGAAATGTCATCAAGTTCTGATAAAACTGACGCTTTAGCAGCAACCACACTTATCTCTTCTTCCATAACTACACCAGCCTCTTGTCACTGCTTGCTTACGTCACAACTCCACTGCGCCCGGAGTACTGCCTCTCACTCCTGATTGGTCCGGTCATTTTCTTACAGGGCCCAATCTGTTCAGAAGAGCTTTGCAAGATGGATTCGCCAGTGAGAAACATGGAAAAGGGCGAATCCATCTGCTTTGCAAGGTTAATCATTTGTATCGTATCGTATTGTATGAGGTCGTGTCCTGCCATTTTGTATAATGTTGTGTCAATATTGTATCATTTCACATTGGATTGTTTTGTTTCGCATTTATCGCATTGCATTGTATGGACCATGTCGTGTTTATTTAATATGGATCCTCATTAGCCGTATCCTAGAGCAAAGCTAGTCTTCCTGGGGTCCAAGCTAAAAAGAAACATAATTCAAGCGCATCAAATATGCATTAAAAAACACAGTAAAGCACCATAGTCTCTACCGTCCATACATGTCATGCCATATCATATCATATTGTGTTGTATCATATCTTGTCATATCATCAGCTGTGTTGTACTGCATCGTATCTTCTTGTATTGTATCTTATTGCATCTTAGTATCTTAGTACATCATGTTCTATAGTATTCTGTTATGCTGTATTATGCTGTATTGATGGTTTTGTATCATATCATATCATGTCATATCATAATGTACCATGTCATGTGTCATATATCATACCATATAGCATCGCTTCATTTTCTTTTGTATCCTATTGTGTTGTAAGCTCGGGATTCACACCCTTTGTATAGTTGGGTATTTTTTTTTTCTTTTAGGAAAAAAGCAATACAAGCTGATATTTTTTTTAAAGTAACCATCTAAAATTTAAGCGGGCAAGTGTGTTTGCCCAAATGCCAAACTGCTTCTTTAACAACAGAGCAAGGAAGTTTGAAATTTCCTCTCGGAAACGAGGATGATTTACTTACCTTTACACAATCTATTAACACACAAACATTCAAGCAGCCTGTGTTACCACTGTTTGTCCTATAACAATAAACTTAAAGGGGCTCTATGTAAGATTTTTGCTTTAAAACTTCCCACTTTTGAGTATATAATGGTGCGCACTTTATCCCGATGTGAAGAAGGGGGCTCTTTATGTCTTCCTTGTTTGCCTGTATAAGCCTGTGGAGTCGTTTCTCTGTGAAGAACTCGGGCCGAATTTTCCGCGAAATCTCAACGGAAGTGACGTCGGGTACTACGTAATGCGCGCACCCCGTTGCTCTGTTTATACCTGACAACGGCGTGTTGAATGGAGAAGGCTGCTTCCGCGAGTAAACGACCGGCTAGCTCAGCCCAAACACCCACACAAACTCCACGAAAACATAAAAAACTAAGACAGTTTTATCTGCTGAAGCCCGTCAAGCTAAAAGAGAGTGTGACCGACGCAGGGGGAAATGGAGGATAAATATCGATGGATCATTTGAGAAATAGAGGGAGCTACGCTCGGCGCTCGGGATAAATACCGATCCAGAGATGGCCGTCTTCCTGTGGTAAAGGTAAAGCATCACTCTGGACCACGAAATACAATGTAGTGTTTTATGTTGTATAAACCATACACTACATCACGTTAGCTTGCTTACAAAGATGCTATTCAAACAACGAGAATGTCACGTTACTCATTTAGTGTTTTCCGCATAATATTTCATCTTTTCCTTGCTTCCTGGCACTGGACTCAACTTACTGAGTTTATGTTTCGATACTTAGTTTGTAAAATATCTTCAACACATAATGTCAGCTATCTGATATCCGTGGTTGAGGCACCATTATCAGAGCTAAGCAACGTTAGCCCTGTTGCTTCTGCTCTAAAACGCGTCCCATTCAATACACATCACACGTTACACACGTAAAAAGACAATTAAATTGGTCAGTGCTGCACTAAGTCGCTAAGTTGTTCATTCATAGAAATGGTCGCGAAAATATCGTCCTTTTTTAGTAGCCTTTGTGCCGTGTCTGCACTAGACGTTCAAATATGCTTTATTCATTTTCATTTTTAGTTGGTGGAACTATTAAGTGTTTCTTCACTTACCTCCTCTGTATACACGATGCTGGTAAATCACCTTGGTCTGCGTGTGTATCAGCTGATAAACTGGAGGCTCGGTCATGAGCAAGGAGCGTGCCGTCGTGGACGAGCAACACAATATTGTTGTAGTTCACCCAATGGCCGGCGGTGTAGCTACACTGATATTTTTCTAAATCTTGCATAGAGCCCCTTTAATAACCCTATAGTTCTTTAGAATACAAAGTAACATTTAAAGGTATAGGTGTAGGAGATACCTGTTTGGGAGCAGAGAAATCCCTCACACAAAGGTACACTGTCACAGGTGTAGCGGGCTGGAACATCACAGGCCTCCTCTTGCCTGCCATGAAAATTGCACGGCTGTCCTCCAAACTGAGCCGGCTGCTCCAGCTTGGCAAAGCGATACTGTATGGTTGAGTGAGACAAACACATAAACGGTCAGTGAAAGACAAAAAGGAAAGCTCAACACTACCCAATAAAGGTGGTGGAAGAGCCCGGAAACTGCCTCGGGGAGCTATAACAGCAGTAATCCCATTAGAGGGCTGTTTTCACTTTGTCATGTCAAGGTTATTAATCCCCCTTTCTTGTAAAGTGGATGAGATGGAGCACTGAAGTACATCAGCTGAAACCCTTGGCAGCAGAGGAACTCTTTAGCTCACAGAAATACAACCCTCAAGTGTCACAATGTTGAGTGCTTTACACTGCAGTATTTTAATAATATTATGCTAATTTTAGCATTTATTTTAAAAAAAAACACATACAAGCAAATGTGTAAGTTTATTTAATTAAACTCCTGCTATACAGTTGGTTAGATTAACTGGCCTGGAAAAAAACGAAATATTGGCTAATATTTAGCTCAAGTAGTCCACAAAACCAGTACTGGCTGGTTCTATTTATTAGCTTGGTTGCTATTCTTAAGCTATTATTTTTAGCAATTTATGCTGTCACTAAATATCAAATAAGTTAAACGTGCTGGGGACTATCTAAATCTGAAGAACTGCTGAAGTTATTTCCTAAGACTGTGATTTCACAGCTAACACAACAGCAGACAACTTTGCTAAAAAACAACGCTAACTTTACTAGCCTAACTCATCTCAGCCCAGACAAGGACGGAACTTGAAGAAAGATTAGAAATTGTACAGGTGGCTTACATATTTGGCAAAATAATAGTAATTTTTTCACATATTTGAAAAAAAAAACATTATAAACCTTTAAGCTTCAGGTGCTGGCACTGAATTGAGCTAAGCTAGTTCTGTGTGCTAAGCTAACTTAGCTGTATCTTTGAGGTCATGAAATTGGAGTTTTACTAATAATCTAACAACCACTTAAGTATTAAAGAGTTTCTCCAAAGATATGTTCATTTAGGTTGAAAGAACTGGTGAAATAAATAATATTAAACTCCCATAATGCATCTTTCTCTCAATTTATAAGTCATTGGTTGAGATGGAGAAGCCGTCACTGCCACTATGCTATGGCTAGCATAATTTTGTTTAGTATGATAGCATGCAAGATGATGCAGAGGTTTTAAAACTATTTAGACAATTTAAAAAGTCCAGTCTTTTAAAACAATTAGCTCAGATAGCCATTACACCAAGAGGAGTCTGGCTGTTGTCCCCAACTGCATTTTGAGAAGTTTGTTTTGTATTTGTTTTTTTTAATTCAGTTTTATTCCTAAACAAAGTACGGCTGTTAAATTCTAAAAAATAACCACATTGCAAACAGTACAGACTACACAACATTTGATAAATACAGCAGTAAAAAGGTCAGATGTCTCAAGTATTTATGCAAACAATGGCTTGCTTTAGCTTCAGTAGCATTAAAAGCTAACATAGCTTCGCTAGTTACATAGTTAACATTAACAAAAGCTAAAGTGAACCACCATTTGCATAATTACTTCTATAAAGAGTCTAGCTTTGGCAAAACCAATACAATATAAAGTCATGATGCCTGTTTTTGATGCAGTGCCACCTGAGGGCCTGAAGATCATGAACATCCATTTGATGATTTTATGTACTGTAGATAATGGGATGATCAAAGGGAACATTGTTTGCCCCAATTTTAGATACGGTTTATTTATTTATTTATTTATTTATTTGGATTGTATTATTCATCATAAATAAGTAGCAGAAACATTGTACTGTCATGCTGGACCTAAAAAAAAAAAAAAACACATCATGTAGTGATAAAGCTCCCCTGGCCCACCATCACCTGCCAGGCATGATCATACTCACTCTTTTTTTCTGACAGGTGTCGCAGCGTGACCATGAGCTCCATTCTGATAAAACACAGTCCACTGGATGAGCTAACACCTGATTGCCCACTGACCGAGCTTCACGAACATTCAGCTCTTCATTGTTCTCTGCAGTGACCGCTACTTCACTGTAAAATGTAAAATATAGATGTTACGAGGCATTTTTAAGTTGTATAAGAAAGGTCTTTGAGTTTCTTGCTACAGTAGAGCAGAATAACAGGAATCAGCATGTTTACCGCAAAATGGTGATGTTAATTAACCCCAATGGAAATTAAGCTTAACAATCACAGGAAAAAGCTGTAGGCAATCTATTTAACAGATAATAAAACCCCTACCTCAACAGCACGAAAATCAGAGTACCAGGGATACAGCCCCACAGACTGAGTGCACTTCTCTGTTTCAGCACAGAAAGCATGACTGTATAATGAACGACTGTAGACGAGAAGAGGACACTATTCAGCTCTCTATGTAAACACGCACAGCGATCAATACTGGCCTGCATATGAACTCACTGCTTCGCACAGATGGAGCTGAATGCACAACATCGCAGGCCACAGGGAGATCAGACTCAGTGTTTCAGCATCCGGCCGTTGATGTGTGTTTAAGTCAGGTAGGTTTTTTATGAAACTGCGACCCTAAGCTCTTGATAAGTGTTTGGATGTTTAAAACTCTATTATATATAATCTGATGATAATGTTAAGTATCTTAAATTGCTATAAAACAGACAAGTTAAGAAATGAAGGTGATGGAAAGTTAAAGATTTGTAATACAGTAAATTCCTGTAATCAGGCCCCAAATTTTCATGGCTCATGACCTTTGAACTTTGCTTACCTTCACTCTTTTTTGGATTTTACAGAATGACACAATCACATGACTCAGATGTACTTTACTCAGATAAAACCAACAAAAACACACGTTACTCACAGTGAATAAGCTGCTCTAATTACCAGTATCTCCCACAGCTGATATAATAGTAATCATACTTGAGGAGACGTATAACCTTCTAGTGGTAGTTTCAGTTTCTTATTGCTAAAAATGCAGGCCTTATTTTTGGATTTGTTTTCATATCTTCAAATAAGAGGTTTACCTAGATTTATCAGGTGAATATGGCTTAAAATGAGTATTATGTAATTTTTTATTGCCACACTTGGATTTACTTGTTACCATTGTATAAATAATTTGTATTAAAAAGGGTCTGTTTTGCCAGATTGGCTAGTGAATCTTTGCAAAAGGAAGATCAACTGACTGGTCAGTTACGATCAGAAATTGAAAAATGATGGTACTGTCATGTCAGAAGGAGAAGCTACTGGTGTTGTCCGGCTGATGTGTCCACATCTGAGCTTTTCTTTGCCATTTTGAGCTTCATCGAGATACAGCACTGTGCAGAATTTTTAAATGTGTTTGGGTCGAAAATTGAGGCTGAAGAAAGGCATAGATGTGGCAAATAAGCTGCCTGAGGGCACCATAGCTACCCTGTAAAATAAAATTAGTTGCATTTACTTTAAAAACTGTGGAAACTCTTGCCTCAAAAATAACAAGTGAACTAAACTTGACTTTTGTGAGTTCAAATAAAAATATATTCTATTTAGATATTTATTTTAAATGTTAACTCAATTATTTTTAATGTGCTATACTAGTTTAAAATAAATTGTTTTCAATATTCAAAACAGATTCAAATACTAATTTGATTGTAACCCCTTTATCACATGCTGTAGTTTTGAACATTTATGCCACTCAAGGCTTAGGCCAACTTAAGTGACTAACAAGTGAACATAACTGAAAGATGCACACTGACCAGGTAGTCTTCCTCCATCATGTTCAATATACTATATATTTTATGCAGTAGTTGTCCCCCACAAGTGGGACTTCTCTAAATCAGTGTTTCTAAACTGGTGGATCAGGACCCAAAAGGTTGTGAATGTGTTCCTGGAAAAAAATTGTGTCAAAAATGTCAACAAAATTCTCTCTAAACAAGCTGTTTTTTGCCTCTCATCTTTGATTTGTGGCATGTTTTGCAGTTTTTGAGGTTCAAACTTGGATGTTTTTCATTAAAAAAACCTGATTGGTCAAAAAAGATCGGAAATTTGGGTCGCAGTTTTCCACTGGGAAGTTGATGGTGGGTCCCAAGGCTTGACCAGTTGAGAACCACTGCTCTAAGTGAGTCAGTAACTTCACTCATGGTGCAAAAATGTCTAATGCCCAAAGGCATTCTGGGAAAACTGCAAATAAATGAATGATTGTAAAATAATTGTGTTCACTTACCAAAAATACTTAGGATAATTGAGTACTGTTTACTTAAAACTAAAAATGTGTGCTATCAACTCAGAAAAATGAAGCTGAAATAGCTGTGAAGTATTTTCTAAGTTAACACAACATTTTTTTTTTTACCTTCAACAGTTTGGTCTGATGTCTCATTAAGTTCCACTTAACATCAACATTGTCCTTTATAGGACGGACCTCTTTAACCAAGTTGGCAACTTCACTCAGGTTGCAATAGGGTTTAATGCCCAAAGGAATTCTGGGAAAACTTTGAGTACTGTTTACTTAAAATTAAAAATGAGTTCTATCTACTCAGAAAAATAGAGTTGAAATAGCTATTTTGGATTTTGCAGTAAACACAAATCAACTTTTTTAACCAGCTATACCTGTCCTGAATACTTATTTTGTTTTTAAGAAGTAATCTTATGTAATTAAGTTATTAAGCTTTTATGGCGAAAGCGTAAAACTAATATGTTTATTACTATTAAAAAATCTGAGATTCTTCTGGGGTCCAGCCAAACCGGGGGCCCATGGAGGTGAGGAAAATCATGATTCATTATAAAGATAAGTTGTGATAACCATATTTTATTTTAAACCTGAATACACTTATGAAAAAATGTATATATTTGTTATGCTTTAGTAAAATATATAGACTCTTGAAAAATGCAAACCCCTATTGTTAAAACAAGGTTACTTTTTCTTTTAATTCTACAATATGACTGGGTACATTGACCTAAGCTTTTAGAAAGTAATCAGACTTCATTGATAAGTCATGATGTGGACAAATGTTAGGATGCGAGAGAATAAACTCAAAGGAACTGAAATAGATTTAAGGGGAATATCAATTATTGCGAAAATAGACAAAAAAAAGATAATGGGCAAAGTTGGATGAAAAGTGGCAAAAATGGGCAGAAAATGTGGTAGGAAGTGGTTACAGAGAGGAAAAAATGAGATAGAAGCGGCAACAACTGGTTCAAAGAAGCAAAAATTGAACAAAAGTGGGAAAAATTGAAGGGTCAAAAATAGGTGAAAAGTGCTTCAAAGTGGCAACAATTGGTTACAGAGGTACAAAGTGGCATTAGTGACAAAATGTGAAGACAAAAAGTTGTGTAAAGGGGTTAAAAAGTAGAGAAAACCAGTTAAAAGTGGCAAAAAAATGGCTAGTAGATGCAAAAACATCAAACACTAAGTCATTTGAACAACAGAACCAAATAACAGTCTGACACACTTTCAGCTCCAAAACGAGGGAACTGCTAGCCAGGATGCTAGCACTAATGCTACTGGTCCAACACACATGCACCACAGCATGGGAGAGCCCATTCTCTGGGGGTTTCAGGAGCCCAGCTGAATCTGTGCGCAGGTCTTTGAACACCGTGAGTGTACACAATAAAGCTACATAATTTCAAAATTCAACTGGAATAAAACATACCTTCCAAAATTTCTGTTATTAGAATTAACACAGTATAAATAATGAAAAAAGGAAAAAAGCCACAAAAAGGCTTCTACACCCTCTATGTGTTTAAGATCATTTAATAATGTAAAATAAGTATATTCTAAGCATGCAATAAAGACGGTGATTAATCATGATCAACAACCAAAGCCAAGCGATTAATCACAATTCTGAAATTAAATAGACTGACAGCCCTATTAATTACTCATATTTGCTATCATAATATACACTGACTTTTGAATTTTAAAAGGGGGTCCATGCCGGTGACTTTATGTGGCCCTCACCATAGCAGAGTTGGGAATATCTGGTATAATGAGAACTTAGCCACTGAAACACATGTACTACTAAATGAGTGTGAAAGACTGCAGAGAGGATTTGTCTTGTATAAATGAGAAGAGAGCAGCCTCTGTTGGCTGCTTCTGTGTCCTTTAAAGTTAATGAGATTGTGTAAGGGTAAACACTGTAGGCAGCAAAGTGGGAATCACATGATATTTTATTTGTGACTGAACAGTGGATGGATACAGTGTATGGGGAAGTCATAGACGTACAAAAGTCCTTTTTTTCTCTTCTCATGACAATTCTTAAATCCATAAATAAAATTTACAAAATATTTCGGACTATTTCTCATTTTTCTTACACGAGCAGGGGTACAGTTACCGTTTGTTATTGTAAGTCTAGCAGTTAATAGTGATATCTCTATTGTTCATATTACATAACCCTTTCCTTTCTGGACTCTCTCCATTCAGTGGAGCAGACCTACGATACGCCCAAGTGCTTTGTTACAACAATGACCTGTTTACTGTTTACAAATGACCCGACAAGAAGAACAGTGACCGAACAACAGAAATAAACCTGATAAGGCAGAGAAATGCACTCTACTGTCTCTGAACTCGTGGTTATTAAGCCATGTCAAATCAGCGTGGGTTTATTCTGCTTATTTACTCAAGAAAACAAACAAAGATATGATACTAAGAGGCAAGTTGTAAACAATGTGACCTTAGCTGGAAATGTAGAATATCTAAAAAACAAAAAGATGCAGGAATATCAGCCCCCTTTTCACTAAAAAAGTCTGTAATCTTTAGATATTTTGCAACCGTTTCCTTTCTTTCATATCTTCAGACAGGTACAGCAGGCTTTTATTATGACCATGTAACACAGATTCACAGTTCATATCTCACCGACCCAACAAAAATAGACGCTTTCTGAAAAAGAAAATGGCAGAAAGAAAGCAAAACAAACATCCAGACGTCAAAGATGGAGGTGCTGGTAGGGCATTGCTTGAGATAAAACACAGGTAGTTGGCATCCAAAGAGGCAGAGAGCTATCTTATGGCACAGAGGCTCAGGTAGGGGGGACTGGGAGGATTCTTATTTACAAAATAGATGTTTGGCAAATTTTTAAATTTCCACATTGATGCCTCAAAGTCATTTGGATATCTCGAATGACTCAGCGTCATCAACAAAGAATTCACAGCTTATAAAATAAGAAAAAAAAACATGTTTTTTTGATTGGTTTCAGGTCAAGAAGGAAGCTGCAGAGAACAGTTTTTGCTCACAGCTGAGTCCGCTGAATCCACATCGAGTCTGTTCATGCAAAATGGACGATTCGGTGGAGCAACACGACGAGAACATTTGGCAAATCCATCTGCTGAGCGCAGTCTTTGCTGGTGGCGGTTGACAAACTGAAGGTCGACCACGTACAGTAGGAGGCTGCTCCTCTTTAAAGGTTCCAAAAATAAACTGCATCATCACAGCTGTGTAATGTATCCTCATAGGTAATCCACTACAGGAGGGAGCAGTCCCCTCCTCATGTAGGGTTTAAAGATGAAAGGTCACTTCCTGGTTGAAAGGTTTCCAAAGTTTTGCTGTCATGCGGAGGAGTACAGTACAGTTTGTGGCCTCTGGAGGAAAGCAGATCCTAGGATAGCCAACTTGCAATAGAACTGCCAAAATATCCTTTCAAGGTTGAACAAATCAGTGTAATCCAGCTGTGAGAGACGCTGCTGTTCAGTCACTCGTCTCTCTCTTCTACTTCTCGGTCTCATGAGCTTCTGTCCCGGCCTCAAGAGCTTCCATCTCCCTACAACACAAACAGAAACAGTCAACCATCTCATTAAGCTGCATGGGTGTAGTTACAGCTCTGACCACCAGGTGGCAATATTGTGCCTTCTTCAGCTTTAACACAAGTGACGCAGAGACGCATAATCACTAAAACATTGAACTAAACCAAGCTGGCTCAAACCACTGATCCAGAGAAAAAGAGCACACACTGACAATGAAATATAAGGCTGATACAGACACAGAGTAGGGTTATAGAGAAATTAAAGAGCACATGAAAGGAGCAGGAACAAAAAGCATGAAATCCCAATGTTTCTAGGGCTATATATTAGAGATACAAAAGGTGTGGAGGAGACTAGAAGACACCCACTCCGAGTCTGTTGTTCTCTAGCTGTCTTCCTGTGGACATGTCTGATCCTGCGGAGGATCAGGGTCTCCAGTGAGCACCGGGGAAATCGACCTCGCAACAGCAGAGCTCTGAGAGAAAAAGAGGAAAACATCAGCCCAACGTTTAGTGGAAATACTACAGTTATTACCCTGAGAGATAATTCCCCTTATTATAAATGATCTAATCAAGACTCTTAAATCATATTTGACCTTTATGTTTAACTGATTTGACATTTTTCCCTAAAAGGGGGTAAAATCAATCCAATCTGGCCTTGTTAATCACATAGCATCTACTCGGCTGATTACATGTGATCTATTAGAGAACAGATCATCCATATAATGATAATAGATTATAGCATCATGCTGTCGGATGCTGAATCAAATCCATGACTCTTATTGACTGGAGGTGTGACCCACAAGGGGGGCAAAGCTCACCGATTGTTCCTCCTTGGCGTTGCTGGAGCTGCCCTCTGGGTCTACAGGAGAGTGATCTGTTGGGGGGTCACTGGCCTGGGAAGGGGGGCAGTCTGAGGACGAGCTCTGCTGAGGAGCGGGAGTGGATGCTGCAGAGGAGACACGTTCAATTAAAGCATTAAAATAGGGAAAGCAAGATAAAGTAAGAGGATGAGGAGATTCCTAGGGAGTGTTTACTGTTCGATGCAAATCTGCATTGTGAACACATTTGGGCATGAAGCTTGTAGCATGCACAACCAATACACAGAGAGGCAGCAGGTCCAGATCAAGACAGTGACCTTTACTGAATGTCATCCCCTTGACTTTCTTTACCTTTACACCTGACATTCTGCATTCTGCATAATATCAAATAAAGGTTTAAAAGCAGACAGAGAAGACAGCGAGCAGCAGGGCCTTTTCATATTGAGCCCTCTTCATCTGGAGAAATATACCTGCTGACATCACATAGTTTCACAGTATGGAAATCTCCAAACTTACAATAAACTTTTTTTGACTTTATATGGCTTGTAATTTTATATTACTTTAGACCTTGCACCATAAACCATTACTTTTCAGACTGATGCACTGCAAAAACTCCAATCTGAGCAAACACATTTGTCTTATTTAAGGAAAAAAATACATGAAAATAGGTGAAACTAAGGAACAGGTGAGAAACAAAGACACTGATGTCTGGAAAGGCGTACAAAGCTATTTTTAAGGCCCTTGGACTGCAGCTAACCATGGTAAGAGCCATTATCCACAAAGGGAGAAAACTTGGAACAGCCTACCAAAATTACTTGTCCAGTAGGTCCCAAAAGAATCCAGAACATCATCTAAAGACCTGCAAGCCTCATTTGACTCAGTTCAATCATCATTTAAAAACTACTTTTGTATTTACTCTGGTTATCTTTGTATAATATAAGACTTTGTTTGAACTTTATAATAGTTCATGGAGAATAAAACCAAGATACCATTGCAATTAATCTCAGAATTTCTGTAGTTAATCATGATTGATTGCACCCTTTTATTGCATTCTAAAATTCCACAATTTTACATTTCAAACTGTTTTCTTGTAGTTTGGGAATTTTTCAACTTTTTTTAACTCAGGATAATTGACTTCCTGTTGGGTACAGACCTGCCATAAACTTGACCACAGAAAAAGGAACTTGCTATGGATTAAAAATGAAATAAGACACCATTAAAAAGGTGCGGATGGCTATAAGGGGCAGTTGGGGACTTATTTGACATCACTATAGCTGCAGGAAGATGCTGTCACAGCCTTAACCAAAGTGTGTTGAAAAGGGGGAATAAAGCATGCGATTAATGCAAATAAAAAAATATATATATTAGTGCACTAATTGTCGACCTTAATTAATTGTGATTGACTCAATTAATCTAATCAGAAGATAGCTCTAAGATTAATGTTCTTCCCTAGATATTTCAGAATATTACATTAGATGACCAGTGCTACTGTGATGACCATGAACAAGGATAATAAGGGCTTGTATTTCCAGGAAAAAAGGACATGTTTTGATTCAGATCAAACATTCAGAAATCAACAAAAGGCAGAAAATGTTTCTTTGCAAAAACTACCAAAAAGTCAGAAGCCATTCAATTAATATATGATGGCTCTTAATGCATTTCCCAGATAGCCAAAGTGTGTTTTCTTTGTTCTACACTTCCACAGAAATACATTATAGCTGTGATTTGTTTTAAGATTGAGAACAAACCACAGAATTATATTTAATATTTGAGAAGCCAAAGCTGACTAAATTAGTCTTTTTGAGTTCAAGTATCAAGTAACTCAGAACTCCAAATAAAACACTAGATGTACAAACACCATATTAGTAAAACAGAGGAGAAATAAGAGCAATGTCCTGAAATAACAGTCTCATTAAGAGTTCATATGTTATCAGTCAAAAAATGAACATATTGAAGCCTTTTGATTGAGATATTTTATGTCAGTAACATTGATGCAATAGTATTCTTAACCCATTTTTGTCCTAAATACTGTACACTCTGAAAATCACTGGTCCTCCAAACCCCCCAGTTTATCCCTGCCCCACAAGCACATGAGCATCCAAGCTATGCATCTCTCTCCCTCTTCTAATTCTCTGGCTGCTCAGTGCTGGACCATCCTCTGTCCTGAGCCTCTCTCTCTCTCTCTCTCCCCGACTGCCAGCATCTCAGTCCAGATGTTTGGATCTCTGTCCTCCAGGATATTCAGCCTCTCCTCTTGTCTACCTCTCTCTCCTTGTTGTCCTTGTCTCTAACTCCCTCTGTGTGTTTTTGGACAGTAAGCTTGAGTTTTGCCTCATGCATGTTTGACTTGTCTGCTGTCTTTCACAGACTCCAGAGCAGGTTATTAGCAAGAAACTTAAGTTGGTTGACATCCTCCTAGTTTAATGTTTCACATAAATTTATAGGCTTTTAATATCACCAAGAGCATACAATTTAAACTGAATTCATATAATTAAACTAAACAAGATATGATACTGTATGATACAGTACATACAATATGATATTATAAGCTGCTATAGTATACGATGCGATACATTGCACGCAATATGATGTGATGCAATATGATGCAATATGATATGATGTGAGATAATCAATGGAATACAACGCAATGTGATGTAATGCGATATGATATGATTTATGTAATGCAAGGCAATGTAATGTGATACGATGTGATACCATACCATAGTATACCATACCATACCAAACCATAATGTAATGTACCTTTCCACACTATATCACACCATTCTATACCAATCCATATCATTCCATGATTTACCATGCCATACCATACCATACTGTACCGCACCATACCATGCCAAACCTAACCAAGGCATACAATGCCACATCAAACAAACAAAAAAAAAAACAATACTAAACCATACCATACCAGTCCGAACCCACCAAACCAAACCAATCCAAACCAATCCCAACCAAACAAAACCAAGCCACACCACGCTATACCATACCATTCCAAACCATAATGCAATGTGCCATTGCACACTATATCACACTATTGTATACAATCCATTCCATTCCATACTTCACCATACCATACTAATCATAACCAAGGCATACAATGCCACACCAAACAATACTAAACAATACCATACCAATCTGAACCTACCAAACCATACTATGCAACACCAAACCAAGTCATTCCATACCATGCCATGCCATGCCAAGCCAAGCCAAGCCATTCCATGCCATGCCATGCCAAGCCATACTATACCATACCAAACCATGCCATGCCAAGCTATTACATACCACACCATGCCAGGCCATGCCATGCCATACCATACCAAGCCAAGCCATGCCATGCCATGCCATGCCATGCCATGGCATGGTACTGTACTGTACCAAGCTGTGCCGTGCTGTGCTGTGCTGTGCTATGCCCTACCATACCTTACCATACAGCATCATTATCAACTACACCCACAATACCATTTGCTACAATACCATACAGTCCAGTATTATAGCATATAATAATATCGGATCTGATATGATTCAAAATAATAATTCCATCCTATACAATGCAATATAATTGTGATAGAAAACAAAACAACATGATATCATACAATACAGCACGATATTATACAATGCAATAGGAAATCATATAAGATCCAATGTTATTTTATACACTATGATGCATTATACTATTAAGCAATGTGTAAAGAACACAACATTTTAAAGAAAGTACTCCAAATCAAATATGATACCATACCATACCATACCACACAATACCTCATAGTGCAAAAAGTTTCTCTTCACTCTTACAGTAAATGATTTTGTAGGACATGATATGATTCAGTTTAATTTAAAGAGTTTCCATTAAAACAGTCCAGTCTGATATGATCCAACAGATATGATGCAATACTGTACACTACACTGATCATTGCTAGAATTTATGTTGTATTTGTAAACTACATATGGTATGATCTGATATGATTCAGTTTAATATGATATGAAAATAATATGTTAGAGACAATCTATGCCATAAACACAACATCATATCACACCTTGCCATTTGAACAGTATCATAAACTCAATAATAATAGAACACGATCTAGTATGTGCTATCACTGAATTCTGTTGTTTGGATACCATTAATACATTACAAAATTTTACCTAATATATTATGATATGATAAAATATAATAGGATGAAAATTGCTGTGATTTGCCACTACAGAGTAGGTAATGGTATTGTATAATATATACTTTTCCATCCTAAAACAAATATTTCTGACTCCAATTCTGAAAAACAAGCAATGTATAATGTTTATCAGATTCTCCATCATATGTGTGCTTATGTTAGCATTTTCTTATTCACATTAAACACAAATTTAGCTCAATCCAAAATTTTGAGAAAATAAATGTCATAGGTTGATGTGGATCAAAGTTTCTTTAAAATACTTTGCACATTTTTTAAAATTACTTATCCTTTATCTTAGCAAGGAAAACCCACTGAGATCAAGGTCTCACAGGACATACAGTTTACTAAATTATAAGTGGTAAACATGATAATTTAGTAAACTTTAACACTAAAGGACACTTACGGGATTCAGTAGATGGTGACGTGGATGTACCAGGGCTCAGGGTCATCCTAGAGAGGTCAAGGTCACTACAGCTCCCTTCCTCTTCCTGGGTAGCAGCAGCTGAAGGAGGCAGTAGCTGAGTGCAGACCAGCGTGTCTGGTACACTCAAGGGACCCGGGGTCCCACACCTGCTCACTGCTGCTGAACCAACACCAGGTCCCATCCCAACTGCTCCTGATGCAGAGGTGCCCTCGCCTGCGTCTGAGTCCACACCAAGGCCGTCCTTTCCGAGGCTAAGCTGCCTCTGAAGCAGGGTGGGGTCCGCTGTGTGCTGAGGGCTTGTAATGGCGGAGGAGGGGGCTGATAGGTCGCAGGCTTGGGGGCACATTGTGGTAATAGGTACCAGGCCTTGGAGCATGGCAGCTGGTATGGCGTGCCCCCCCACGCCCACGGTCTGGGCCGGCATGTAGGCTGCCATGGCCGCCCACTGCTGCTGAGTGGCCGGGAAAATGTTGGCCTGGCTCCAAATGACTGGTTGACCACCAGGGAGGACCTGCGCCACCTGGAGGGGTCCCTGCACAGGGAAAGCCAGAGTCTGGGCCTGACCGGGAAACGGCTGCTGCGCCCACTGGGCTGCCTGCACCGGACCCATGGTCATATAACCTGGAGCAAAAAACAAGAAATGATATCAAGACAGGGAAAGGAAGTGGAAAATTCAAGCACAAAACACGCTTGTCAGTTCAATACAACCATTTTCAAAATTGCAGCATGTTCCTACCTCTCATTGATGTCTTACAATCTTTGACTAACAAAGAGAACAATTCAATGCTGAACAATAGCAAAAGGTGCATATAAGGACAGCTTTCAAACGCTATTACAGCGTCAAAGAAGAAGTATGGAAGATTTTCTTGTAAAGCATTAACCAGACCTATCAACTGTGTTTAAAAAAACTCAAACTGTGACAACAGTGTTCATAGAATTTAACTCAGCTGTGATATCAAGTTGAACCCATAATACTATGAACACTTATGAAAGACTTCTAAAAAGAAGTGGAGATAGCCTCCTGTTTGAAAAATTAAAACCCCTCAGTGTGATGCCTTAAACTTGTGTTTTTTGCATCGGGGCTATGCTTGCTGAAAAATAAGACAGAAACATAATCTGTCAGTTGATTAAAGAACTCAGATAACGTTTCTTTTAAAAAGTGTACGCTTGCAATTGGTAGATCTCAGTTGCTAACAATGTTAATTTTGAAAATTTTGATTAGGACTTAAAGCTTTTGTTAGGAGCTTTTTTCAGAAACCAACTGTAACTAATACTGGCATCTCTTTATGAGCTTTAGTCAAACATAAGCCACAGAATAACTTTGAACTTTTTGTATGTAGTTATTTTACAGTAATGCCTGGGGTGTTAGATTTTAGGATCATGAGGCCTACAGTCTCACCTTCCAAAATTTGGATTGTTTTTCAATGAAGCTTGGCGTTGCTTGTTTTCTATCAGACACAATAGTTATACTCGTGTACCTGCCAGCTGCTTGCCTGTTGACATAGTAATTGTCTCCTGGGCCCTTGCAGCCAATCACAGCCCATTCTCTCAACAGGTGGTCCATTGAAATGGAACAACCTTCTTCCTGATTCCCTTTTCATCAATGCCAGTCTCACCACACCATTTTGCTGATTGATCTGTCAGATCTAACCTTGTAAAGCAGATGGATTTGCCAAACTCCATCTCTGTCAGCAAGCAAATCCATCTTGAAAAGGTTTCAATCCACAACGTCTGAGCTAAACTGAACACTTCAGGCCATTCAGCATCATTGGGCTTTAGCTATGGGCGGGGTGTAGTTGTGTTTGAAGCTGTTTGCAGTGGCTGCCTCCAGTATGGTGATAAGTTCGGATGTAGCTTTAGCATAGCGTCAAGTTTACCACCACGTGACCACATTTCTATATGAAATAAAGAATAAAAACAACACCAAAAGATTTTTATAAAGGTAAAGATGTTTATTGCTCTCCCACTGACTTGCTTCTGCATGAGTTTGTGAGCTACGGGGGAAAGGGGTTGGATTTTTTTTAGTGGTTGTATATTAGGGGTGTCCAAACCATGGCACGGGGGCCAAATGCGGCCCGCGGTACATTTCTGATTGGCCCTCAGCAAATTCTAAACATTAAATGAAATATGGCCAACATTTGAACATGAAGCTACACTGTAAAAAATGTCCGTAGAAAATACGGCAAAAGACTGTCAAATAGCAACAGTAAAAGACCGTAAAATAAATAAACATATATTACTGTATAAAATACACAGAATTGCTGTAAATCAAGCAACGGTATGAAACATAAATTTTTACAATTAAAGTACGTAATAATTACAAAATTGTGCCGTTTAAACGAAAGAAGATTGTGAAAATAAAGGAAAAATACTGTAATCTTCAAGACGGGCAATTACTCTAAAAATTACAGTAGTATTTTGTTAAAATTACAGACTTTTCTCTCATGTACATTTAAATTCACAGTAAAAATCTGTGAAAAAAATTGCAATCACATACCGTAATTTTAGCAGGGACAAGAGGTTAAAAAAACTGTATGATCAGGAAAGTTCTGTAGAAAATACAGTAAAAACCTGTCAACCTGCAAAACCTGTGAACAAGCACCAATTTGTTGTTATGTTCACAGTTGTTTCTCAGTGCTACACCACATGATGCTGCCTTGTGAAATAAACGGACAGTTACAGTTAATATGAAAACCTTATTGAAACAAGAATGGTACCAAAAATCATTTTGTTTGTTCTTAATTTGATGGATGAAAGTGGTCAATTATTTTAGTTTAACTGATTTATTGGAAAAGAATGATGTTAATTGCTCTCACAAAGAATGCCATTGCATTTGTAAAGCCATTCCACTTCCTTTAATGCATCTAACACAAAATACATTGATGTACTTTAATGTTTCAGTCAATCTTTCAGAACTGAAATTGGATGACACATATTACCGATAGGAAATATAACAAGGTAATTGGAAAGAACTATTTTATATATACATAAAGAGAGAGAGAGAGAGAGAGATACATACTGTATATATAATATGTATATAATACAGTTGAATATATAGTATATACATTATATAAATACAATACTTATTTTTACTGGTTAAATAACTTAAACATGAATGCAAATAGAATGACAAGAAACCCTCCATAATCAGTTTTAAAATGAATGTGAACTGTACATATAGTCTATCAAATTGATTTCTAAGGGAAAAAAAAATTCTTAAAAAAAAAACAATATGAAACCATGGTTTAGTTTCTGAAATTTTAATTTACTTCTCATACCTTATGTAATTTAATCTAAACTTCTCTTTACCTGTATGTGGGGTTATTTATGTCTAGTAAATACGTGTTGTTTCATGTGCCTATGCTGTATTAACTCTTGGAATCTGTTCAATAAAGTTGTATCAATATAAAAAATAAATATATAAAAATAATTTTGAAAAACTGTTTCCCGTCGCCATTCAACCCTGTCTACACAGGAACGTCTTCTATTCTGTCTGTACTAGAACAGCGATTTGGGTGTTTAAAAATGGAACAATTTGGAAACGAGCTCCAGAGTGAACAGTTTTCATTCACCTCCTTCCATGCACACAGTGCTGCTTTCTCGAAATGCGTTTGCGCATTGTGGTTGCAGTCAATTGCCATGCACGAATACGGTTTCGCGCAGGCGCGGGGAAAGAAGGACCTAATACGCATGCGTGTGTGGTTCGTTGGAAAATCAAACCGCCAACGGCTGCCTGGTAAACTACAGCTTTTTCGTGTCTTCTGTGGTCTCGTGTGCGCGGAAATATTTCATAAAGTTGCTGTCTGCTCGTAGAACGAGCTGCAAACGAAGATGGAATACAAAGCAGGACATTGGCGTGTATTAATTCGACGTCACCCGGAGCATCAGCCTACGAGCTATTGGTAAGGTATGTAGAACCTCTTTTGTCGTAGTGTCAAATTTTTCTTGAGTTCTTTTCATTCAGTAACACCACGTGTTTATAGGTAGAAGTTAAATGGGTCAGGAGGCTTTTTGTTTCAATTCTAGACCAGCCAACATTGCTGTCTGATTTGTATTTTTTGCTGTCATTTTAGCGTGGAGAACGTTTAACACTTGCTGTGTTGGGGACCATAAGTGAACCCCAAGCTCAGAGCTAACTCCGCCCACTTCAGACTTTTGAAAAATGTACAAAAAATGGGCGGTTGGGTGCTGGGAACACTTGGAAGAGGGAGAGAAAAAGGACGGAGTTTTCCAGATGAGGTGGGAGTGACCGTGAGGACCGTGATGCCCCCTAGCCAAAAAGTGAGAGTCCCGCCGCAGCACTGATGCTTCAGAGCGACCTAAGGTGAAGGATTTTTCCCCTTCAGAGTCACATTCATATCTGTGTTCAGAGTCCCCTGAGGCAGGCTTTCCAGCTTATTCCTACCCTTCCATGAATATGGGCGCAACTTCCGCTCCGTTCTATCTAAACGGGACTTTGTATAGAAACGAGATGCTAAACGTGACTATTAAAGCAATTTTGATACCAAACTACATAAACTTAGACTGCTTAACCTCAAACGGGATAATATTATTATTATTTCTCTAGCCTCTACTGGAGAGTTCAAATTGATGACATTACTTTAGATAACCTACACGGGCATATTTAGCTAACTTTATTAGCTTTATATCAGTATAAAAAGATACATTTCTAGTTTGTGGAGTTGCTGAAATTCTCATTTTACACACTAATCCCTCTTAAATATGGGAATTATATTTATAAAATTATCCATGACTCAAGTTGCCAGCTCTTCAGTTTGGTAAATGTCAAGTTTTGTATTAAGAATTAATGATAAATTAATACTAAAAGAATCACATCCCCGATGCACTTAGACAGTGGACAGCATGTTGTGAGAGACATATTTAACTTTGTCATAATATTAGTACCATGAATATAGCAACAGGTACTGAGCATTGCAGAAAATATGATTAAAAAATTTCAGCTCATTGATTTAACAAAAATGAAGCAGTATTTATTACAGCAAATATTTATTTATTTCAGAACAACCACTGTGGACACTAAATCACTTTAGTAAGCCTTTGGAAAAATCATGTTTTTGCTATTATTGTTACTGTACTGGAAGTTCCACTTCCATTCATAGCTACAGTAGACCCCCAGGAATAATGTGGTATCCACCTTATTTACTTATCTACAGCTTATAATACAAACAATGTGAACATGTGATAACAAAAATATAAATATTTACAAATTCCAGAAGAATTCCTATTGAAACAACTGTTCTTTGTTAGCGTCCATAGTTAGGTGCTGTACTAGAATACATGTATTTAATGTAGCCTACTTCCGTTTTGGCACCGGAAGTTTCGCCCATATTCACATTTACCGTAGCGGCCCCAGGAATAAGGTGGATAGTGTGGTGGTGGACTGTGGTGGTCCTGGGCACTACCTGTTGGCTCCAGCACCTCCTAAATGCACAATGGGGATATGTGCACGTCAGTGTCATGGCACTAAAGATTTAATAGCTCACTTGATTTTTGCAGGATGCCACAAAGCTCAAGATTCAGAGAGGACAGTTGGAGGGCTGCTCAGAGGACATAAAGGGCTTCTCTCCTGTTTCGACAAAAAAGAAGACAACCTCTTTTGCCTTGTTGAAACATTCTTGCCAGATGGGGTACCAGTGGAAAGCCTGCCCCATGTATTGTTTTTTGTAGTAAGTGGATCTCAGAAACACTTTAAAGACTCATTTGGATGGTAATGGATGATTTGCTTGTAATTCTTTTCTACTTTTATCATCCTCCCAGGAGCCTCTTGCTAGGCTTCAAGGCAGCTCATGCTATGCATTGACCAGCATTGGGATCCACTCAGGAGTTCCTACAGAGGTAATAATTTTTCCTCTTTAGAGGTAGTTATATGGTATAGTGTAATGCTGGCAAAATGTTTTATTTCCTTCCAGCCGTGTGCATCATATGATACAATATCAGTTATTTTTATAACTGTGTTATCGTCACCTGTAACAACTGCTATCCTGAGGAAGACGGTTCAGGACAATAAGAGCCAAAACTAACAGACTGAAAAACAGCACATATCCCAGAGCAGTTGCAATAATAAACTAGAAAAACACTCAGAGAGCGCAGACCTCCGCCATTAGCCCTATCTCCCAATAGTGAAGAGTCCTTTAAAAATTCCTAGATCCAGACGATGATCTGAATCAGTCCCAAAATCAAATCAGTTCTTCCTTTTGCCATTTCTGACATTTCCTGGAAATTTCATCAGAATCTATCCATAACTTTTGGGCTATGTTGCCAACAAACAAACTAACAAACCCTGCCAATCACATAACCTCCTTGGCAGAGGTAATAATAATTGCACTGAATGGAACTGTGCAAAATTTCGTTGTACTTGTGTACAATGACAATAAAGATTCTGGTTCAGATTTTTAGGTTTGATAGTGTCCAAATTTTCAAATTTAAAAACAAAAAAATAGATGTGCAGCATTTTTCTAAACCAAAACTGTTGTGAGCAGAAAAAGCGCAAGGGCAAGCAAGATGACATACAGAGCTGTGGGATCAACACACACTCTAAGTGGAGGGGTAGCACCAGTCACAGCTTAGTGTTGATTTTAGAAGAACATATAAACACAGCAACACCCGTCTGATAACTGCTTGACAGCTGGATCACTCTACATGTATGTCTGCATTTTTGTGTCTGCTGTAGCTTCTGCCACAAAACACAAGGGATGTGACAAGACATTCAGCTCACGGGACAAGAAGAGATTGGGTCCACTCCTTTTTTGAGTGAATTCAAAAATTGGATAGTACTTTGCAATCAGTGCATACATAAGTGTTCAAAACTTCTAAGTTGACATGATTTGGTGCTTTACCTTGTCTTTCTATTTTTCCTTACTCTTTTTTAAGGTCCTGTTTCTTCTGCTAGTAGTGACTAGGACTCCATTACTTTATACTGTCTCCGGTATTCCACTCTTCTAAAAAGACGCCAGTTATCAAGGATTAATAATGGTAAGCCTTGCACAGCATTTGTACATACCTCAATAGATTCTTTAGATTAATCTGGTCATGTAGAAATACCCAGAATACTGCCATGCCACTGCTTTGTCCAGCTTGTTCTCAGTGTTCTGATGATCACACCATATGGGGCCAATACAGTTTTCTGTGTGAGTCATATGTTTTCATTATGATTGATTTAAAATTCAGTGCCCATCATCTTTGTTACAGCAAAATCCTTTTGCACCCCAAAGCATTTAGGGTAAGTGTACCCATTAGGCCCACCAAAATCTAAGTTCACGTATTTTTCATAGATACTAAGATGGTTTATAAACATGATCATTTGTTAGAATGAAGGATTAATCCCTCATTTGAAGGTATATTTATTTACTTATGCATATTTTAAAGAACAAATTAAAGAAATGTTATGAATAAAGTCAAAAGTCTGGCATGGCCTTAATTGGTACCTAAGTACCATTTAAGCCCACGTGTGTTCCAAATAAGCCCACAACCACGTTTATTGACAGAAATTTAAAAAATTATTACATTTTTCAAGTAGTAAACATACATTAATTCAGTAACATGTTATACATGTTAAACACAATTTATTTTTTGAACTTGGCTTTAATGTTTGGCTTGTAACAATGGACCACCACAAACATGACTAAGTAGGCCTAAAACTAATTTTCATTGGCTTCAGTATTTAACATTTCATTGAACATTTTATTTAATATTGACAAACTTTGATTCAATATTGACAAAATAAAAAAATGTGTTTGTTTTTAAAAGTATTAAATGACATTACAGTGCATCAACAATATCTTATTGAACTTAGATTTAATGTTTGGCTGTCACAATGATGATTTTAGGACAGTTGCTGTAATTCCTCTTTTTTGTTGGCATTTTTCTCACTATAAACAAATAATTATGCAAAATTAACTGACATAACAATTCTTCTGGGCAGTGTGTGATCTGTGATGTACTCGTGTTAATGAAGTTAGTATAACAACATCCAACACAGGATTACAGCGAAAAGCTATCAAACCTCAAAATTTCATTTTTTTCTATTGAAACACATAAGATGGGCTTAAATGGTACTACAGTGACTACCAGGGAAATGAAGATAATATGTTCTCACCAAAATTAAACAAATGTTTAAAGAAATGCCTGTAGCCTAAATATGCTGTAAAACTTGCCATCAATGTTATTCCTCTTCTGCCAAACTTTCCGAATTATCAAGGAATTCTTGTTCAAAGTTTTATGTAAGATTTATGTAAAATGAATCAGAAAACACTTAGTTTGTGTACTTATCATTTTTAATCATTAAGCAGTGTATCTGTCAGTAGGGCTACATGTATTGACTAGTGATTAGCTCGCTACGCTAGCTAGCATGACTCATCTTTTCACATAAAACTAAATAGTAAGAAATTACAAAAAACTACCTGTTTATACACAAAAAACAAATCAATAATCTCTCAAATTACATAATATGAATGTACTTAACAAGTCAGTGGCTGAAAATGGTTGAAAAGAGGTTCCTTCTGAGGGGTCCCAAAACACCAAAGTTTTTAGGCGACTTTATCTGAGCCTCTTTGAGACTGCACAAATGTAGGCGGGCCTTTTTCAATATCTACAAATGTGATTGGTGTCAAACAAAAACTGACATATAATTAAGAAATTGTGTGATTGGACCAAATAATGTATAGCATAAGACAGGCCCCTCTTTTTTTTTTTTTAAATTGACTTCAAAGTCGCCAGTGGGCTTAAATGGTGCCTGGGCTTATTGGGTAGGCTTACCCTAATACAATACAATAATAACTTTATTCATCCCGAAGGAAATTATATAGAAATTATATATAAAATTATATATTATATTTACATGTAAAAGCAAATTCTATATTTATTTGGGTGGTCTTACAAGTAAATATATATATAAAGAGCATAGTTTGCAAATATTTATCTTGTGGTTCAACTACCTAAAATCACAATATAACCCTTATGAATGGTTCATACCAAGGTCTTTTGCTAACACTTGTGGTTTGGGCTATTGTGTGTAGCTTTAAATCAGTGTTAATTTAAATGACTAAAACTATGACTAAAAATGTTCATCGACAGCCTTGTTTTCCATGACAAAAACTAGACTAAGACTAACAAAAATAGATCTGTGATGACTAAAACTGACAAAAACTAAGTTTAGTTTTTGAATAGAATGTAATGTAGTTTTCGGACATTCAAAATCCATGATATCTCTCCACTGTGGGTAATTCTGTCAAAAACAATGCAGCTGTAGCTCTTCTGTCTCTCAGCTGTAGAAAGCAGGGACCCCAGGTTTGGCAGGGTGCAGAGAACATCCCACTATGACTTGGTACCAGATTAAGCAAGACAATAAATGCTTGGACTAAAAGTAAAACCTAAAATGTGAGGACTTTTTATGGGCTAAAACTAAATGGACAGAAATGACTAAAATGTGACTGAAACTAAAATTCATTTCACTTAAAGACTAAAACTAAGACTAAAATTAAAAATATCTGCCAAAATTAAAACTGCTTTAAATAATGACATCAATTCAAATTTATGTTTAGTTTTTACAGCAATAGCTATGTCACTTTTTGTGTGGGTCCATATCTTCTTGGATATGTGAAGGAGGGGGAGCTCAGTGGATACAAGCCTGGGCACCACAGCTTTAAACTATAGGAAAAGCAAATTGCAATTAATATGTCATAACTGTCTCATTATAATCAATAACGGAAAAAGTAATTGGCTGTTGTTAGGTGATTGCTGACTTAATAGCTGGCACTTGTGGGTACATTTGCGTTTCTTCACCATATTCTATTATAGAAATGATCTATATGTACTGTACACACTGTTTATTTTATTCTGTTGTGCTGATTGTAAGCATGGCTTATTAGAGCCTAGTTTTCTCAAATTTACATCTGTGTAGGCATTAAACTGAAGCACTGAATCACTCTAACTTTGCTTTGTATATGTACTTCCTGCAGAGAGGATGGAGCCAGTCCAAAGTAGAACACCTGATGAACTGTGCTCGAGTCTTCAAGAAGATAAAGTTTCTTGGCCACGTGAAGCTTCCCAAGTGGAAGGCCTTCTTCAGTCAAGACTGGACTCATTACTCTTGAATCATTTAGGGGCAAGTGACTTTGTTTCATCTTCATGCATTACACCAAGGACTACCTGTCATACATATGGACACAAGCTTTTTCTTCCAAGATCTAAACTGCTTTGTGAGTATACAGAAAAGTTATCAGATGTGTTGAAAGGTTTTTATTTCAAACATATAACTGCAGAGTTTCTTGTTGTTTATTCAGCTTGAATCTTTTGTTAAAAGTAGGAGTATTAGGGCACTACTGCAAAAATCTAGCAAATTAACTGAAATTTCACATGTTTTGTACTGTATTTTTACAGTAAATTTCTGGCAACCACAGCTGCTGGTAATTTACCGTAAAAATTTAAAGTAAGGCAGTATTAAGCTACTACTGTAAATTCTGCAAACATCTAGCAAAATTTCTCATGTTTTGTCCTGTATTTTTTACGGTAAATTTCTGGTAACCACAGCTGCCAGTAATTTACTGTAAAATTTAAAGTTGGGCAGTATTTTGCTACTACCGTAAAATCTGCAAACATCAGCTGTAATTTCTCATGTTTTGTCCTGTATTTTTACGGTAAATTTCTGGTAACCGCAGCTGCCAGTAATTTACTGTAAAATTTAAAGTTGGGCAGTATTTTGCTACTACCGTAAAATCTGCAAATATCAGCTGTAATTTCTCATGTTTTGTACTGTATTTTTACGGTAAATTTCTGGTAACCACAGCTGCCAGTAATTTACTGTAAAATTTAAGTAGTTATAATAAAATACCGTTAAACATTATACGGGTCTACTGTTTTTATTACTGAGATAGACTGTATTTAGGTTTACAGGATTTCTGGTGTTTTTTAAGTAATTTACCGTAAACAGGTTTGTTTCATTATCGTTATTTTTACAGCCAATCCCTGTAGAAAATGTTGTAATAGAGCTGTAATTTCTACATCAAATTACAGTAAGTTGTACAGCAAATTACCGTAAATATGGTTACAGTATAACTGTTATTTTTACAGCAAATCCTTGTATAAACGGTTACAATATTGTATTTTTTTAACAGAAATTTACAGTTAAAAAAAAAACAGGTTTGAACTGTAATATTTACAGTTGTAGAATGAAAACACCGTTTTTTCTCATACATTCTCACCGTAATTTTTACAGTAAATCTCTGGTAACCACAGCTGCCAGCGTTTTACCGTAAATTTAACGGAATTTTTTTTACAGTGTAGACTGTACTGTACTTCATTTCAGCACAAGGCAGTGCTACCATGCTATTCTGTGAACAACGATTTTTGACAAGAAGACTTTATTTATTTTAGTTTTTTGTGACTAAATGAAGACAACACTGTAAGTGGAAAACACATTGGCACCCAACGTCATAGTAATATTTTGATTTATAATGCCCTGATGGATTACGGAGTCTTATAGCAGTACAGATGGTGTTTTAGGGGCAGAGCCAGTAGTAGCCAGGGCTGACCAGGGCCTCCTGAAATCTGACTGGCCTCCCTAAAATCTTTAAGATGATTGGCTATTTGCCTTTTCAACCATTAACTAGCCATTTAAGCATACCCAATCACTAAGCATATCTTAATCATCATAAGATCATTAGATTCATCCTCAGGATGAGGCATATGAAAGTGGCCCCACCATCCTTATATATGTTTGTACGTGGCCCCCAGTGGAAAACGTTTGGACACCCCATTGTATATGATGGCTGCTAGTGGAATGATTAGCTTGGACTTAGCCACAGCGGCAGTTTTGTCAGAACTGGGCAACAATTTTTATTAAAACAAGGGCATAGAGCAACACTGAAAGCTATTCATGACAGAAAAGATGTTCTCGCGCTCCTCCAGGTCTGCTTTCGTGTGGGTTTGCAATCATAATGGGTGGGGTTTGCTGGTGTGTCCACTTGCTGCTGCAGCTGTAGCTTTTAGCTTTGATGTAGTTGTAGGAAAGCAGCAGTTTAATCGGAACTGGACAACTTCTTTTTTTTTTTTTTAGAGGAGAAGATGACCTAACCGGCCTAGGCCTCAATTTATTCACAGAAAAGCTCCAGCATTAACAGTCTACAGCACTAACCAGTTAGCTCAAGAGAAGCCTGTGCGTTATTTTGTGCTGTCGCTCTGATTGGCCTGTCGTCCTGAATGTAACTGACAGGAAGTTCCTCCAATCCCTTTCAGAGATTTTTTTTAAAAAGTCCTGCTCTTCCCAAATGCTTCCATGGTAGCTTTCCCAGATGAATGTGAAATATATCTATGCATCTGATATTTCAAACAGTCGATCTGGCTTGTCAGGTTATGGCAAATCCATCTACTTTGCAAGGTTAATAACACTAAGCGGCAACATACATTTCATTTTCACCAACCCAAAAAACACCTTAAGCCGTCTATTCCTTTCTTCACCTTTAATGTAACAGCACTACATGTCATTCTGCTTACAAAAAAATTATGAGAATACCAAATATTGATGGCTAATATATGGAATGCTGAGAGGTAAATACTTCACTGGTAAAGTGTTGACAGAGAGCGCCCCATACTGTGCTATGCAACATGATATCTGATGATTGCATGGATATGCAAGCATCAGATAGCAAGGATATGCATGCTTGCATGCATATTAGGACATGCTGCAAGATCAGAGTCATTCATGAAAAACATTCACTCTTCAAGCTGTGCTGTCATTCACAGGCACATTTTTAAAGATAACAAGAAGAATCAAGGTGCCTCACATATTCTTTTAAATGATTACAATACCAGTGGTCACCCTAAAATATGTAAACCCCCCCCAGCGTGGTCAATGAAAAACAACAGTCATCAGTTTCTCTGCATGGCATAAACGCTCTGCTTCCTGATGTGTGGTCCTTATAAATACGGAGATAAATCCACATCCTGCACAAATCTGTGCGAAGCTCTTCACAAACTAAACATCAAAGAAAAAACATCCCCAGGAGCGCTTTATTCTCTTTTATGTGTTGTATTTTGAAAAGATGCAGCGTGTCGGCCGGGGAACCTACCTGACGGCACGGAGGTGGGGCTGAAGGGGGCGTACATATCAGCGGGATTGTGTTGCTGCTGGCGGCTGCTCCGGCTGGGGTCCAGCGTGTTGGCAGGTGATGGGGGCATCTGGGAGTAACAGGGATGCAAATATACACAGATGTCACCGCTATGAAAGTCACTTAAAAGTCACAGCTGCACATTTATCTTTAATCTGCATTTCACCCGGATATTCAGGTAATTTAGATCTAAATGAAATGACCTAACAGCACAGATAAAACATTGTGATGAAATATGGATGTAATTTCTCTGTGCAATACTTAAAAGTTGTATCAAATATTAAAGAGAAGTAATAGTACTCACCGAGGGAGGAGTGGACATGTCACCGAAAAGATCAAAGTGGTTGATATTCTGCGAGTCGCATCAGAGGAGGAGGAAAGAGAGAGACGAGAAGTCCAGTGTTACATCACGACAATGAGATCTGCACAGTCATTAAACCTTTGTATCCATCTGCAGATAGGGTATGGTGGTTGCATGGGTGGGGTAGGTGTGGGGACTGAAATCTATTCACAAAGGCAGTTTGTGCTGCGGATGGCAAGAAACAACTATCCCCTCAATTTCATTATCAGAAAATGGATCTAAAATGAATCTTTCATGGCTCGCTATAATTGAGTGGGTAAAAGGCTATTCAGTCCTATAAAACAGCCTCTGATTAGATATTCTTATGTCTGCCAATCAAGAGGAGGCCCCTGTGAGAGCCTGTGCTGCTTTATCATGCTGATTCTTCTCTGTGAGTGGACACACTCACAGAGGAGTCTGTTTGTTTGATCAAAATGGATAAAAAAAGAAGCTCCTGGAACCACCCGACCGAGACAATGAGACCACCTCACCCTATAGGCAGGCGTGACCCCTGAACTAGTCCCCCTCTATCCTCTACTAGCACTACTTCAAGGACACTATTGGATGACAAAGTTGCATGAAATGTCTCTGGGGCCATGCACAAGCAGACAATGAATCACCACAAAAACACACAGGACACACAGGATTTGCATGCTATAAATAAACAAACGCACATATTTAAACAAAAGAAAAAAAAGGGAGGAATTGCAGCAATCCGTGTTGCTGCTAACAGGGTGTTTATGTCCTCCTTGAATGAGCCGGGACATAGCGCATCGCACAGTTTGCACGGCACTTTGGGACCATTGAGGGCCACAGAATGAGTCAGAATTTGGAAAAAGGTAAACATTGTACAGTGAAGTCTCTCCCTGCAGGCACTGACACACATCAGGGAGCGCTCCAAGCTCTCAAAAAAGCTCCAACTGAATGAACAGACAAGCAGTAACACTTAGAGATATGGAAGCGCTGCTACTTATACCGGCATGGGCTGTTTGGGTGAGATAGCGAGGAGGGGGGGGCAGTTTTTATCTGTTTGATATGCTGAACAACAAGCACACAAACAGCAAGAAGAGCAGAGAAGCACTTTGCTAGGGCTGTTTTCAAAACTTGTGTGGAAGTTCTGTCTGACTGAATGTTCGGCAAAATAGGCTTGAATGAATGAATGTTGTTTATTTAAACCTTCTTTTTAGGAGATGTGAGCATGGTCGCTGCATGGTGGTGAAGAACTCATAAGCCTACCATTATGGGATGAAATACAATCTTTTCTTGATGAAAGAGGGAAATCAAAAAAAACATTTTTTTTTTTTTACTTCCTGTAAAAAAAAAAAAAAAAAAAAAAAACATTTCACCATTCACACAATGGTCTGCTTCTTGTGATGATGATTATTAGGAAAGTTAAAATGTCTACCTTTGTCCTCCAGGTTGTAAATAATATGATGAAAATGCAGGAAATTTGACTACTTGTTTAAAGATATGCATGCTTTTTTGTAGTTTGATCATGTTATTAGTGAACAAACTTATTTAGCTAAATTTAGCATTTATAAACAACCAAGCTAATATTACCTTAATAGGCCTAATGATGACAACAACAATGTCACTGTTTAAGTGTTAAATTAGGCTGTGTGAAAGTATAAAGCTAACAGAAGCTAGCTAACAGGAATGTTTGCTAGCTAATGGCAATCAGCGTGCCCCAAATCTTACTTCTTCACCAAATAGTAAATATTTTGAGTACATAAGTGTGTTATCGCACTCATGCTGAGAAGAAAATACAGTGTACACATGACACCATTAAAAAAACGTACGATAGCTGAATGTGGAACGATGGCAATTCACACCCTCAATGAACGCCATATTAGAGATGCAGCATCATCAAGTTAGCCAGCCAGCTAACGCTAGCATCCACTAGCTAGCTAACATCTTATTAGCAACACCACATTTCAATCCAGAAAAAGGCATTTACAGCAAAATAGTTTCATCTTATTTGAGCAAATAATGTTAACATAAATCAGTGAAAATAGCTGTCAAATTTAAATTATGAATTGATTTAGGTCTCATGGGCGTCTGTGTTAAACAGGAAGTAGAAGAGCACAGAGGCAGTTTGTCACTTCCTTTAAGCAAAAACAGCAGTGCACAATTTGTGACTATACAGACCCACTGTGCTCTGCACTGCATTTAAGTTTACTATAATACAGTATAGTAGCAGATGTATGCAATTTCAGACATGCTAAATGTTTAGGCTACTTAGGGTAACTGAAATGTTTGCAAGCTAAAAGAAATGTTGCAAGTCACTGGCATTTATCCAAAGATAATTCCTTAAAATTTTGAGATGAAGGCTACATCTGATTTCATTAGCTTTATGCTAACAAATTAGAAGCTGCCATTTACTAACACAACATCACACCCTAATTAGGCTATTTCACTTAAGAATTTATATAATTGAGTAAAATGCTTGGTTGTTCAAATGATTATTGATTTAACAATTTATGACTGAAATGGATAATTTCGTAAACTAAGAATTGCTAATTTAGCTTCTTAGCACCTCAATTTGTAAGCATTAGCCTCCAGCTGTTACATGCCACTACTTCCTTCTTTTTCTTTTGGAAGCATTTCCCAGAATGCATTGTACTAAAATATTAAATATTTTGAATCTATGAGTGTGCCATGTTACACTGAGTAGTATGGTGTATCACTGGAACACTCAAAATTGTCTGAGAATTCAGTGTGGGACGATGGACACCCTCGATTAGCACCATGGTGATGGCGTAGTGGATATTTTACTGTTAGCAGCTGGCATGCTGAATAACTTTAGCATTTACTAGCTAGCTTATGAGTAACTAGCACAACAGCATATTTTAATCAAGAAAAGGGTTTTTAAGGCAAAAAGTTTGTTTTTTAAGCAAATGTTAACATGAAATGCAGGTTACAAGAATTTAATCCTGAGTGAAAACAGCTGCCAAATCTGGATGAGAATGTCTGTTTTTAACTTATAAATTCTAAGCAGCAGTGCACTAACCTGGAGTGATTAAATGGTCTGTACTGCATTTTAGCGTACTTTAATACAGTATACTAACAGAAGTATGCGATTTAGAACATGCAGATTGATTGAAATTAGCCTTCAGATCCACTGTGATAGTAAACAAAAGCCATATAGCATAGTAGCTTACCACATTACAACAAGTAAAAATATTGGGAAAAAATTCAAGGTTGTGAAGATTGTCACATGAAAACTTTGATTTAAAAGTAAATAAATAAAAGCCTATTTTAATGCTCAAAGATCATTGCCCATCACTACTGGCTAAAAGAAATGTTTGCTTGTTAACAGTGAGGTTAGGTTAGTTGGTAATTCTCTCAAGAAATTAGATGAATGCTGAAATAAGTTACATCATGTTGAATATACTCTGATGGAGTTTCACTCTTAACTTTCCTTTAAGTTGCTGGTCAGTCATGTGGTGATTGAATCAAAATGACTGGTCAGATTACCCATGTTACATGATCCAGAAACCTGGGATAAAGTGATGTCATGGCTGTTTGAAAATGTAAATTCAGATAAATATTCCGTCATAACTGTTATCATGGAGCAGTGTTCATGAGTGTTTGGTGGCCGTGATTGTATGAAGCCGTGACTACACTGCATGCAGCTCATCCCAACACCCACCCCTCCAACAAACCTCTCATCCTCATCCTCTGAGGAAGACGCAGCCACCACCCCTGCTTTCATAAAGTCAGTCCACTGCAAACAGATGCCAATCAAACTGGTTTTTGTCTGGACCATCTGGTCCCGACATGCATCAGATTATGCACAGGATTGGATTTTGGTTACATAGCCTGCCTCTCTAATGTCCTGTGAAATTGCTGACAAATCTGACTTTGGTGGACCAATCAATTAGTCTTATCTCTTCAGGCAGGCCAAATGTAGCTTTGTTTCATCACAATCTTCACTGTGGAAAGCGGATGCAGACATAAACCCTTGTCTGACTCGTCCTTGGATTTTTTTTTTTCAGAGCCTTTAGGCTGCAATTCATGTCTTAAAATATAAATGACACTTCAGCAAAATATTACAACTGAACAACGTCAAAGGGGCTTAAGGCACTTCCTGCAAGAGGATTTTAAAGAGAGAGGTTTGTAAGTAGAAGAGTAAAGAAACAAATAATAGAAAATAAAAAACACCTACAGTCATGAAATGGCGTTTTGGGACATCATAGATCCCTTCCTTCTGCTGACTGGTTGGGACCTGCGTTGGATTGGAGGTCGATTCAAACGTAAGGAACAGAATAAAAACAAAATTTTATGTTTAAGCTAAAAAACAGAAGTTTACAAGCACTGACACATTCCTATGAAAAGAAAGCTCACTGCTCACTCAATTTAGCCCATTTTTATATTTAATTTAATCTTTTAGGGCAGTTGGATTATGCAAAATTGTACAGCTGTTTAGTTGAATCAGTTCTACTTAAATCAATATTGATTGCTTACAAAGCTTATGGTGCTGCGTGCTGGTTCTGTGAGTATTAAGAAAGCCTATTGTTATTCTGCAACAGTGTGTCTCCACTGGTTCATCTAACAATACGAAGATGCCTCAGCTCTTCCCTCCTTTGTATAAGTCCCTCACATTTATTCCAACTATCTGTCGCTTTTAACCCCGCTGCCTTTCTCTCCTTCACGCCCTCGACTGGTTAACTCTCCGTTACATTTTCCCCAAGTCTATTGATCTTGTTTCATTCTGAGATCAAATGGCATGGCAAGTGATTAATCTCTCTCTGCATCTTTCATCTTCAGAGGAACGCAAGATACAGAGAGGCAAAAAGGAGGAGGAGGAAGGGAAGAGGGAGAGAGAAAGGGAGGGAACAGGGTAGGATTAAACCATACCAGCGGTCCCTGGAGCCCTGGCTGGTTGCGTTCAAATGGTCTAAAGCCAAAAGGTCAAAGTGTTGGATATATAAAAGGAGCTTTGGTTGAACTATACAGGCGGAAGAGCTGACCTTGACTGTTCTGCTGCTGTTTAAGATGCTATGTGACTGTTTGTTTAGCTGCCTATCCTTTTTCATCCTGTCCTTTTGTGACTCGTGAAATTTTCATGAAATAAATTTCTCTCCCTTTTTGTAGTGGCAACATCCGCCACTTCCATGCTGGATTCAAGGTAAAATCCTACACAATATTTAAATTAATTTTAACTAATTAAATATAGTTGTCATTTCTTTTTTCCTCCTTTTGATAGGGGCAAACCCACTATTTCCTGCCCAGGAAGAGGTATCAGAAAAGAGTTTGTAAGTGATCTAATGTAATTTTAATTAACTGATATCAGTCTCAAAGTTTGTGTCAGCTCTATTTTTATACTATAAGAGACCATTTTAAATACTATTAATGCTTACTGGTATGTCTTATAATTCTGGCAAAAAAACAGTATGTTTACATGCAGTTTGAAAAAGTAAACAGTGTGTTAAGGACTTTGCACATCAAGGATGACGTGAATAAATCACATGAAAATGCAAATAATTTGAAGGCGAATTATGACGTGCCTTTCTATGCACGTCAGGAGCAACGCGATTTTCCAAATAGATTATGTACAATTTAAAAATATTCCCACTCTAAGCATCTTCAGTGTGTTTTGTACTGTCCTCTGGTAAAATTAGATAAAATAAAGCAGAAGATAAAATGAAGTTTCTGCCTGCGTCATGCACTGTATGCTGTCTTTTCAGTAAAGTTGGCTCATTCTGTGAACAAAATAATGTTATTTATCTTTAACGCACACTTAATAGTTGCTGGGAGGGGGAGCTCACTTTCTTTTTGGGACAGGACCAGGCAGAGGAGTAATTTAAAGAAGCTGATTGACCCAGATCAATGATGAGCCATATGTCTGACTTGTTGTTATGTTTCATCAGAGTCCCATTAGTTTGGAAACAGCTCCAGCCTTGCACATGTCATATTTGGTTTACATGGACATATTCATATGAGATGCTGGATATCTCAGAAAAGAAATACGAAAAAAACTTGAAATAAAATCGAATTTAACTTCTGTTTAGGGTGAGGGTTAAGGTAACAGTTAGGATACCAAAGTTAAAACCTGATTACACAATGTTTAATAAAGTCAAATAAACAGTCTGCTTAGAAAAATTCTCGCTCTACACAAAAACATTTCAATGCAACAAGCGTAGCTAACTTAGCTAACGCTAAACTAACAAAGAAGTTACATAAGCTACGCATCTGCGTGGCTGTATTAGCTTCAGATACTTTTGCTAAAGCTAACATATGCAAGCAACATCGATACATTATTTACATAGCCAAATTAGCTTTAGCTGTGTTTGCTAAAGCCCATATTGCTAAAGCTAACTTAGCGACCCTGGCTTATGTAGCAATGTAAACAACATAGCAAGAAAAGCTATGTTAGCTTTAGCTAAAGCTAACATAGCTACAATTTGTGTAACTACTTCTATAATTAGATAATATATAATTTAATCCAGATTAGACCTCTTATCTTTGTTTGTTCCGTAATGTTTGCAATGTGGTTATCTCATGAATATAACTGCCAGGCTTTGTTTATGAATAAAGTAAATTCAAAAAATCTAAAACTGGAAATACTTTGGACTGGTAAATTACAGCACTTCCTTTTTGAGATATATCTCAGATAAACATTGCAGCCGGACCCCTCTCCCTGTCTTTAACTAGGCTTCATAATAACACGTTAAAGACAAAAATAACCTGGCACTGGCTACGAACAAATATTCATACGAAAAGGAGGAAAACATCATGGATTAAAAAAACTTTGCTTCTCTGTCTGCCTAAAACTCTTCTACCAGAAACAACGAGTGATTTGATTGGTCAGGTGTGTGCTGTGAGTATTACTACATAACTTTGAAAAAAAAAAAAAAAATCAAACATGGGTCAATAAAATATCAGCCAAAATTACACATGGCAAAAATTACAGCTTGCATTGACTTGCTACGTGCTTGAGAAAAATTATTTCATGTGAATTATGCGTACGAAAAATCATCTTTGGTGTGCAGCGGCCTTTAGTCTGACTAAAGCTGAATTTTTAAAATGCATGTTAACACTTTTGTTTGCCTTTAGATGGTAGTAAATCAAATTCCTAAAAGTCAGACTAAAACATCTAGATAATAAGGGTGAGACTTTATTCTTTCATGTGGATAAGTGGATAGGCATGAGTGCCAATCATAACAGGAGTCTCATTCTTGTCTGCCTTTGGATTCCACTGTTAGCTATGGTGTGTATTGAGTTTTTACCAAAACTGTAGCATTACCTATGTGTTTAATGTGCAGAGCTATGAGATTTGTCCATGTTTTTATAGTTTGACATTGTTTATAGCTTGGTAACTTTTTAGCTAGATCAACAGGAGGAGTGTCTGCAGTAACTAGCTGTGTAAACATACTGACTGGGCTTTTTAAATTACAAAAGTTAGTGCTTTTAAGGCTAAAACAGATTGTTTATCTAAAAGGAGTCTTCAAGATCATTATTTTTAGCAATTTTCAACAGGAAAATTTCACAGGTCAGCAATTTCTTTCCTGGTCTGTTGGGTTTTTTTTTTTTTTTTTTTTCAAAAGTAGCAGCTAAAGTGTTTGCTGTGTTCAATATAACCACAGGTTTTGACTGAAATGTTGAGAATAACTTGAAAACAAACCTCTTTAGACTCCATTGCTTGATTTAATCCTCTCCTAAATGTATTTTATTTTCAGTCACAGTAAAACAGAACTCTAGCTTGATCTAAATCCCCAGAAACCCCTATCTCCAAAAACAAGCTGAACTTAGCGACCTAAGAGATATAAAATCATACTGTAAGTACTGTTAATTCTATCATCTATCACAGGGTATGAAAAGGGAGGAAAAAAGGGGGGCAATGCTTGTCTTTGTACCTGATAAACGCTCTCCTCTGACTGGGGGCCACGGAGGGGTTCGTGTCCAGCCTCAAACACTATGTACTAAAGAACAGAAGTAGTGGGCGAGGTGTAGAGGTGCAGAGAATAATGAGATGGGAAGACAAAGAGAAAGGTTGGCATATAAAACAGAGAGATACAACAAGGGAGCGAAACATGACGAGAATAAATGAAAGCACAGGGGAGCGAAGATGGCGTCGGATGGGGAGTGAAATGAGATCAGGAAAATAAAGGGTGTAAAAAAAAATAGGGCATGGGAAAAGAGAATGAGGGGAGATGAAGAGAGAAAGAAAAAAGAGTGAGGTGGGAAGAGGAAAGAGCACAAGTATAATAGGTCAGGCAGTAGTTAAAGGCAACGTGGAGGTCTTAGTCAGAGGTCTCTGTTCAACAACAGTAATGTGATGCTCCACCTCGGACCTGCAGGTCAGAATATACGTTCTCATATCCATCATTCTCTCTTCTTATGACTGACATTGTCAAATGTCTTTGTGAATCTCAAATTTTAGCAAGTTCAACATTTTGGAAAATATTTTTTCCCACTTTCTTGCCAAGAGAAAATCGATAAGATTGAACTCTCTCTCTGGGTGTGTAAACAATGTTGCAAAGCAGGTAGGAAGTTAGTTTATCCTAGCACTTAAGACTAGAAATATGGGTAAAAGCTAGCTCTGGAACTCTTACAGGTACACTAACAAGACAATAGCCTGAACGACATAATAAAAGGACTTCTGACCTAATTACTGTTGAGAGGCAAAGTCTTATTCAAGGACCTGCACTCATCAGCAGAATGAAAGTAGGTCATTGTGCCGAAGCTCCTGAATATTAAAACAGTATCATCTGCAAAAAAGAAGACAACACTCTTACATTCCAAAGAGAGAAGTCTTTGTGAAATGCTAATGATGCACTGATGATATAATAATGATGCACTTTAGAGTTGTTTTCTTTGGGGTCAGTTTAAATTGATTATGGTTGCTTGATCATCTTACTGAAGAGAGATATCACTACTTTTTTCATGCTGGACAGATATTTTTGTATGTTTTGTTGACTTAAAGGTTGTGCTTTAAATCTAAAACAGTAGGGGTGTTAATCTCTCATTCTGGATTCAATTTAAATCAGTGTTTTTCAGGGTATAAGGCATTTCATAGAAGATTACATAAAATATCAGGTGATAAAGTTCAGATTTGTTGTATTTAGTACAACCTTGATTCAGATGCATTCTAAATTATTGTAAATATAAAGTCTACATTATATTTTTTGCCACTGTTACAGTTTCTGTTTGTGTTTATTTTTAAATTGACATCTTAATTGGTTAATGTTATCTGTTGGCCCTCAGCTCAAATGTATTAACCTGTCATTAATGTTAGGAAAGCAGTTCTGGTAACAACACATTATGACCCCAAACTCCAGAAGCCAAACTGTATAACCTAACGGCTGTTTCAGATTTGAAGCGTGTTAAACTTACCTTCAAGTGACTTGATTCAGCGTACAGCTGAACAATAGCATTCTGTACAAATGAGGAGTTTCTTCAAAGAAATGCTAAACCAGGCTTTTACTTTGAAAAGCACAAACCTAAGGTGTACTCATATTGTGTTTATCTTTCCTGTGACATAACGGGCTCAACAGTGTTGTTTCCTGAAGCAAAACGTCCAGTTATTTTCTCCAGATTTGATTATTAGTCGTATTCTTGGACGTACCCAAATTAGACTTACCAAGAGCTACCTCAGAGTGAAAAGATGATATATGGTCCTGTAGAGACAAAAGTTTGCAAGATATCAATCTAGTCTGAAGAAAAACATAGTTTATTTGGGATTGCTGCCAAAAATACCACAATCGTTGAAGGTCACAGTGATGTCTCTGATTAGTGGGGTCTCTGGTTACCATGGAAATGTCTACCAAGCCAGCAAACAAAGGCTGTCAATAAATGTTCAAACTATGACATATTACTACTGAGGATGTTCTTAGGCGTCTATTTCCCCATTCAGCTAAATGCCAGGTTAAATTCTGTGTAACTGACTAGTCTAAAGTACTTTAAAAACAGTCAAATTCATCAGAGAGATGTTAAGTTAGTTTGTATGATGTTCACCTGATATACTCTGTAGAGCATAGCTAACATTAGCAGCTAGCTTTGCCAGTTTTCCTTCCTCTTTGCAGATTAATATCATGCTTTTATATGTGACCTCTTAACCTCAGTTAGTTAAATGTGAGTTCAGTCCTTCACAGCTTACATACAACTTAATTTCCTTTTATTACTTAAAAAACTGCCATATCATGCTGTTCCAACTACATGCTAACCGCTAAGCTTCTTATATTTACATCCAGTGAAGTGCCCAGAGAAAGCTCAGACAGAAGGCAGCAGTCATTAACTGAAGTTACATTGACCTCTAGTGGTGGGAGGTTCATTACAGTTTAAAAGAGCATCTTAGACTGGGATTTCCAGCCCATGTTTATAAAATATATATATCAGTAATTAGTTTAAGTGACTCATATATCTCTCACCAGCTAATTTGATTAACGAAATTAACCGTTTAACCTCAGGCATCCTTAATTTCTTTAATTCTGTAAGGAAATGGCTTGCAGTTTACATTCTTTTTGCTAAGCTAGGCTAAGTTTTGGTGTCTAAAGCTACATATTTCCTGCACAAACCCAGAGTGGTATTGATCTTCTTGGCAAGAAAGCAAAGATGTATTTCCCCAAAATGTCAAAGTAATCCTTTAAGACTGTGGCTACAGTCTGGAGTTTTGTCAACCAACATCAACATAATCGATAAAGCTGCAAAAATGGAATGATTTTATGCAAAAACACACTTCAAGAGCAAAGAACAGAGGTGATCTGGGAGGTGGCTGGACGTACCACTGAACATAGCATTCAGAGTAAGAGTTAGTGTTGTCTGTATTCAGTGTGAGCAAACACAGAGAAAAAAGAAAATCATGTCAGCCAAATAAATACACAGGGCAAAAAACAGGGGGGTAACAACCAGTCAGGGGGGTAGGGTTGTGTCTTTGGAAGAAATCAGGACATTGACACAGATCAAATTAAAAAATATGGTTTTACAACACTGCACTGGCAGATGGGAGTTGAATGGTTGAACAAAACTGTCCACTAGGATGGTCTACAGTGTATTACTGTGATGGTGAAGTATCATGAGTCATTAATTCAAGCTGATCAGTGACTGGAGGAGATATTTGAATCAAGGATTAATTGATTTTTGTCGATTCTGCACTTTACGAGTGAAAACAGCACCAGTGAAGCTAGAAAAGCATTAAGATCAGCAGTGTTTGGTTTCCTGCTCTGTGTGCCGACAGACCTACCTGGTAAACTGGATCATCCACTTCATCCTCCAGGATGGTCTGTGTGGAGGTGGGAGAGGGCAGAGGACACATTTTGTTTTTCATCAAAAAGACAGAGCAGCGAGATTAGAGGAGAAGAAAGAAATCAGGCAACAAAAACACATAGAGATGTTGGAGCAGCTTTTCTTCCTGATACTGGCTCAGATCCTGTTAGCAAAGATACTTTTTGGTCGTCTATTTTCTATGCTCTTTTAAATCCTACCATCAAATACATTTTTAAGCTTGCATCCTTACATTTCATGAGAAGAGCCATGCTCTGTGAAGATAAATGAAAGAAGACACTCAACAGCCAACAGGTTAAACATAGACGGGAGAGAGGAGTTGTGTAAAGGTAATAGGATCTGGCATTCAGCCAGCAGAAACTTATCAGCCCGATGTTGGAACGCTGATGACGCAAACTGTGTGGTAACCATGTTACTGAGCTTTTATGCAACTTGAGCCTATTTTCAGTACGCTGTCTCCATATGCAGTGAAACTCTGATGACATCTGTGCATGCCACTTTTAAGTTCCAAGTTGAACATTTGGTAGCCACTCACTTTACAAGCCGAATAAAAGTCTCGTCTCGGCTCCCATTATTGTTTCGGAACCCAATCAAATACCTAGGCTGTGTCCCAAACCACACACGTCTTATTATATAATGCACTATATAAGGCATGCCTCTTTTTGTAGTAGTGTTTGAAAGAGCATCATCATACCCTAAATCACTGTTGGACTGGCACCAGAAAGTGGGTTGCAGAGCCCTTTCCGGTAGGTTGCAAATGTGTACCAGGGAAGAAATGTACTTAAGTCCATGAAACTCTTTTAAAATATATGGTTGTTTTGTCCTGTCTCTTTGATTTGTCACGTTTTGTACTTTATTAGGCTTAAACTGTACTACACTATATTGCCAAAAGTATTCGCTCACCTGCCTTGACTCGCATTTGAACTTAAGTGATATCCCGTTCTTAATGCAAAGGGTTTAATATGAAGTCGGTCCACCTTTTGCAGCTATAACAGCTTAAACTCTTCTGGGAAGTCTTTCCACAAGGTTTAGGAGTGTGTTTATGGGAATTTTTGACCATTCTTCCAGAAGCGCATTTGTGAGGTCACACACTGATGTTGGACAAGAAGGCCTGGCTCTCAGTCTCTGCTCTAATTCATCCAAAAGGTGTTCTATGGGGTTGAGGTCAGGACTCTGTGCAGGTCAGTCAAGTTCATCCACACCAGACTCTCTCATCTATGTCTTTATGCACCTTGCTTTGTGCACTGGTGCACAGGCATGTTGGAACAGGAAGGGGCCATCCCCAAACTGTTCCCATAAAATTGGGAGCATGGAACTGTCTAAAATTTTTTGGCATGCTGAAGCATTCAGAGTTTCTTTCACTGGAACTAAGGGGCCAAGCCCAGCTCCTGAAAAACAACCCCACACCATAATCCCCCCTCCACCAAACTTTACACAATGCAGTCAGACAAGTACCGTTCTCCTGGCAACCGCCAAACCAGACTCATCCATCAGATTGCCAGATGGTGCAGTGCGATTGGTCACTCCAGAGAACGCGTCTCCACTGCTCTAGAGTCCAGTGGTGGCCTGCTTTACACCACTGCATCTGACGCTTTGCATTGCACTTGGTGATGTATGGTTTGGATGCAGCTGCTCGGCCATGGAAACCCATTCCATGAAGCTCTCTAAGCACTGTTCTTGAGCTAATCTGAAGGCCACATGAAGTTTGGAGGTCTGTAGTGATTGACTCTGCAGAAAGTTGGCGACCTCTGCACACTATGAACCCCAGCAGCCGCTGACCCCGCTCTGTCATTTTACGTGGCCTACTACTTAGCGGCTGAGTTGCTGTCGTTCCCAATTGTTTCCACTTTGTTATAATACCACTGACAGTTGACTGTGGAATATTTAGGAGCAAGGAAATGTCATGACTGGACTTGATGCATAGGTGGCATCCTATCACAGTACCACGCTGGAATTCACTGAGCTCCTGAGAGTGACCCATTCTTTCACAAATGTTTGTATAAACAGTCTGCATGTCGAGGTACTTGATTTTATACACCTATGGCCATGGAAGTGATTGGATATTAGTATTTGGATGGGTGAGTGAATACTTTTGGCAATATAGTGTATTTTTCATTAGATAAGAATGAATGGTTAAAATTAACTGAAATTTGGGTCATAATTCCTTATTCAGGAACTGATGGTGGAGCCCTAGGCTCCATCATTTGAGGACCAGAGTACTTTAATTCTCAGGTGGTGTTGAGTGTGTAGCCTTTACTGCATTTGAGTATACGTCTCAGTTTAAACGCACTTTTGGCACTGCACCCAAAATATTTAGTACAGAAGTATGCATTTTGGGACAAAATATATGTTTGGGATGTTCCCAGCTGGTCAGTTTCTTTGTTCTAAATGGACATTTGATTTAGACTATCCAACTTGTCTAAATGTAAGAATTCCCTCTAAAAACAGTCAGCAGTTAGTTTATTTTATTTAAAAATATCAGTGGGTAAACAATGTGAAATTGGTTTGCTATGTATAGCTAATGAAGCAGTGCTGGTGTCATCAGCCCTAAAGGGAACATATTTTACCCGTTTAAGACAAGTTAATATTGTTCTCAGAGGTCCCCAAAAGATGCCCGTGAAGTTTGTTGCTGAAAAAAACACTCCAGTAAAGGATTTTTGTATGTCTAAAAAGCTCTCTGATTCAGTCCTTCTCAGAACGAGCTGTTTCTGTGGCTTTAAATGTTCATGGGCTGTCTGACTCTGCCCCTGACCACACCCCTCTCTGAGAACGGCTTATTTTAGCACACATTTTCTGAAAGGTGGAGAAAGAGAGGATGGAAGGGAATGGATTTTTCTGGTACTTGAGGGGACTGTGGACAGGCCAAGGGCACATATTTTTGTTAGAAAAGCCTGAAAAAGTGATTTGGCATAATATGTCCCCTTTAAGTCCCCATGCCTGTGCTTGATGTAGGTGTTCATTGGTCCAATTAATACAGCAGGCTAACCTGACACAGCCCATATACATTTGATGAAACACAGCCAACCCTGCCTTGGATGTTTGTTTACATCTGAACAGTAGAGCCAAACGAGAAGGCTCATTGACCAGAGCTTAAGAAAGTCTGTGGCCACAGACTCAACCAGTGACTGCTGGAGGCTGTATTTCAGTTTGAGCAGAGTATTTGACCGGCATTAAGTGCCAACACATAAATCTATTTATATTCCATTCCAGCCGACAAGTCATCCTGATGCTAACTAACAAGTGTGACTAGCTATTTATGGTTCAGTGGTCCTAAAATGGTGTGACGAGGCACGCTGGTGTTCTTTGGGGGAAGTCATGGTGTGCTGTGGGAAATTTTTACATCCATACAGTGATGCCACAGCTACACAAAAACTCATGTTACTGCAATTTTTTAATGTGGCTTTTTTGGATGGACATTAATAAGGTGTGCCTTAAGATTTTGGCTTGTGTCTTGGGAAAAGAAACGTATAATAATAATAATATAATTCATCACAGAGATTTATCATAAATCCCATGCTTGCATTGGAACATCAATCAGGCCATTATTGTCTAATGGTAAAAATGCCAAAGTATTCCTTCAGCACCAGAAGAATCAAAAATACACATATTTGTTGAAAAAACTGTGATGGCTGACATTCAGTTAGCTTTGCCCAACACTAAATGTTTTTATGGTCTTATTTAACTATGGTACCAGATGCCTGAAACGTCATTTCAGACCTCACTACTCATCAATATTGGTATCAATACTGGTAACAGTATAGCCTATGTCAATAATTTCCATTACTGACTGACAAGTATGCTTGTTTTAAATGAGACAGTGATTATTATATAACAGACACACCAACACGTTATTTTCCTGTCACCCATACATGACTCCAATCAAAGCCAGCAACCAGACCTGTTGTGTTTCCATTATATCCATATATTCAACAAATCAATGATGCAGACAAACACAGTCTGCACTTCAGAGGCAGCCTAAAAGTGTTAAGATGTCTGCTGTGTGAATGAGTCGCTGGCTGAGTAATAATGTGTGATCTCGCCTCCAAATGGGAAATAAAGCTGAGAAAAAAAAAACGAGACTCTTAGTTTCCTACCTGGTAGACTGCCTGCTCGCACTGTTTGTCCTTCTGAGCCTTTTTCTCCATCTCCTCCCGCTGCTTAATGTCATAGATGAGCGTGAAGAGGTCGCGCAGGTCAATGATGAGAGGCTCGGCCTTGAAAAAGAGGAAAATAAAAGAGTAAAACTACTAAGAGATTTGAAGTGAGGGATATAAACCAGGAAAATACAATGTACAGGAGAATCTGTTTGTTTACTTGCTGTCTGGCTACAGTAGTCCTACATGTTTGATTTGAAGTTTGCCTTTTTTTGCTCCATTAAAGTTGTTTGGATGTGTTTCTTCCACCGTCTTTAAAGATAAAATTTAAACACTTGACTGGATGAATTTAGGCTAAACATCCTCACTGGTTATGACCATTACATTAATCAACTACATAGCTGCATGGTTAAAGGGATAGTCTGAGTTTTTTTTAAAGGATTATAAGGGTTACTTGTAAATACAGTGTGGTGAAAAACAATTTGCCCCCTTCCTGATTTATTTATTTATTTATTTATTTATTTATTTATTTGCATATTGATCACACTTAAATGTTGAAGATCATCAAATAAATTTTCATATTAGACAAAGATAACCCGGGTAAATACAAAATTCAGTTTTAAAATAATAATCGCATTTTTAAGGGAAAAAAGCCATCCAAACCAACATAACCCTATGTAAAAAAAGTATTTGCCCCCCTCGTTGAATCATGAATTAACTGTGTTTTGGAAAGCTGAGTTCAATTTTACAAGCCACATCCAGGCATGGTCACTGCCAGACCTGCTGACAAAGTGAAGTAGGCTAAAGATCTTAAAAAACAAAACACATCATGCAGCCATCTAAGGAAATTCAAGAACTGATAAGAAAGAAAGTCACTGACATCTGTCAGTTTGGAAAGGGTTACCGAGCCATTTCTAGGGCTTTGGGACTACAGGGAACCCCTGTGAGAGCCATTATCCACAAATGGAGAAAACTTGGAACAGTGGTGAACCTTCCCAGGGGTGCCTGGTCTACCAAAATTGCTCCAAGAGCACATCAAGAAGTCATCCAGGAGGTCACTAAAGAACCCAGAACAACATCTAAAGACCTGCAGGCCTCACTTGACTCAGTTAAGGTCAGTGTTCACGATTCAACAATAAGAAAGGGATCGGGCAAAAATGGCATCCATGGGAGAGTTCAAAATTACTGCTGACTTAAAAGAACACAAAGGCTCATCTCACATTTGCCAAGAAAAATTTTGATGATGTCCAAGACTTTTAAAAGATATTAAAAAAGAAATACTTGTCAGTGTGGGCCCTTTGCTGAGAAACTGACCAGAGTACCAGCATGGAAGCTAGGTTAAACAGTTCTGCAGATGGGACCAGTTTGCCACATAATTTTACACGTTTTGAGATGCCACAATCTCAGTGCCAATCTTGATGTTAGTTTATGCTTCATTTAGAATTTTTCAGTTCTTTACAGTCAACACATCTACTTTGTTTTTGTTTGCTGCAGAAACAATGTTCATGTGTTACTGCAGGTTCCATGTTTTGCAGGCTTCAAGTTGCTGTTGGTTGGTTTTCTATACAGTGTATGAGAGTTAACACTTAGACCACTGAAGGTCAAACAGAGCAGAACAGTCTCCTGCACGGCAACTGTTCAGAAACAAATCAATAGACCATTAGTATTAACATGTCACCACACCGCTCCATAGAACATTCTGTACATTCACACCCCAGCAATCCCTCTGAGCTTTGCTCTCTTTTTCCTGAACAACTAAACCATCTTATGGGCTTCTCACATTCATCATTTAACCTCATACAGTAAAGTGGTCTTAGGACAAGTCCAATTAAAGAATTGTACTTAATTCTAAAACAAATAAAATCTTGGATTTCATTTTGATTAAAAAAAAAATCCAGTCTGGATAAGCGTGTCATTTCAGTATGCAGTTGTTTTTATCTGCTCAGGAAACTCAAAAATTGGCCACATGCTTTCCAAAAATCAACTTAAAACAGTAATGTCTGCCTTCATTTCCTCCTGACTAGATTACTGTAATTCTCTGTACTCCTGCCTGTCAAAACAAAGCCTGGTTAAATTACAGTTATTCCAAAACGCAAGAGCCAGACTCCTCACCAAAACAAGACAGAGAGACTGTATTATCCCCATTTTAGCCTCCTTTTACTAGCTATCAGTTAATTTTCTAATTGATTTAAAAATTTTAAACACTTTCTGCCAAGCTTGCCCACTCTCAGCAGCCTATTGTTATTGAGCAACTTAAAGCTGGTCATGAATATTGTCCGGGATGAGGTACTGTATGTAAACAGGATGTACAAAGGCTCACTCTAGAGGATAACAATGACAGGAGTTTAAACATGGTAACACATAAATTACTTTATGTAAAGGCAAACTTTTCTCCCATTTATTCTCATGCTGGAATTTTCTATTTATTTAACAAATCATATAAATACTTATGTTAAAGCTGTAAAATAAAGATCATGCATTAACTGCATGAAGTAATACTATTAACTATCTGGTACATTTCCTATTTATTCAACCCATTTTTATGGGACCGGTTTACATAAACAACTTAACTAAGTGTGTCATCACAGCCTCCATGTGCTTTGTATGAGAATGTCGGTTGGCCTTCCTCATACAACAGAAAGGAAGAATTGGTACACTTTTCTTTAGAAGGCCATATTGCATGAATTGCCTTCTTGTCTATGTTCTCTACTGACTCTGAGAACTGTTAGTAGCTGTAACCTTCATTCTCAGGGATTCATCGTGAATGAGATTCCTTGAATTTGCTCTGACTTTAGTAAAAGAGCTTTTAATGTTTTTGCTCTGTCATCTGAGCCAGGTCTGCCCAGGTCTGTAAAAAAAAAACTGTGAATGGACCCTCCCTAGTTGTGATGTATTGATGATGTCAATGTACATGTGTTGGATCAGTAGCATTAATGCAAGCATCCTGGTTAGTTTAGTTTGGAGTTGAAAAGTGTGTAAAGCTATTATTGAGTTCTGATATTCAAATTACTTTTTTACGCCACTTTTTGAATCTCTTTTCATCACGAATTCTGCCCATTTGTTGAAACACTTTGACATTTTTCCAACCATTTTTGCCTCTTTTTGCCTTTCTTAACCCATTTTTTCAGCTTTCATCCGCATTTTACCCATTCTTTAACCACTCTCACCACTTTATCCCACCAGTCTTTAACTCTTTTAAGTCTAATTTTTAACTGCTTTTCAACATTTTTCCAACCATTTTTGCCCCTTTTTTCCTTCCCATCTTTGCAGCTTTCATCCTATTTTTTCCATCTTAACCCATTTTGATCATTCTGTAACTACTTTCACCACTTTATAACTTCATTATTTCCCCTCTCTGGAACCCTAACATTTGTGCATATGATGGCCTTGTTATAAATCTGACATTGCTTTCCAAATTCTTTAGACAATGTGCACATCCACGTTGTTAACATTTGCAAGAAAAGCCATTCTGTTTTCTTAAAAGGGTTTACATTTTAAAAAGGCTTTATTGTACTACAGCATAAATGACTTTATAATGGACCATGATTTTCCTGACCTCTATGGCCTCCCCTTTGGCTGGGCCCCAGAAAGCTCTCCCTGTTATCCTTGCCTTATGATTGGATCTACAGATTCATTTTAAAACTTAAAGGCTGCGTTAGTTTGGGAGATTTTAAAGCTGGAATAAGGGAATATTTGGTAAGTGTATGCATGTGTTTTTCTGCTGATTCACTGGTTGATGTAACGTTTGTTGTTATGCCCTGTTTTTTGTCATAACTTACTGTGCTGATGTCTTGGCCAGGTGTTTGTATCTCAGCATAAATACTCCTAATTACATAAATGACTAAAAACAGTTAATTTCTTGGGTTCAGAGCTCCTGAGATGCAGTTGAAGATTTGTGATGGATCAATAAGAAATTTTAAACATGTCAACTTGACGTTTGATTCTTGCACTTTGATACAAGTACATTTTGGTTGTTTACTAAATATACTGATATATGTGTCTTGTTGTTTTTGGATGGTTTTCCCAGGTTAACATGTTGATTTTTTGAGATCTCAGCAAAACACCTGAAACATTATCATCATCTGAAACAAACAAAGTTTACTCAGAGTCATGGGAAAACCAAGTAAAATAAAATGAATGGCTGCATGTCCTCTTAGGGCTTCCACAGTCTTGATCTTGGATCACAAAAATGAGAACTTGGCTTGTTAATATTTGATGTAAGACTTAAATTTGCATATTTCTGTCAGTGAATCATGTACTAGTTAGTGCCAGTCTGTGTATATCCACACAGCTTCAATATTTAATTTCAGGCCTATTCAGTGAAAATGCCTCAGTCTCAGGCCTCATTCCATTAATGCAGCTTTAAATAATGTTCAAATCAAATGTCACTTTAATAGTCAATAACTTTTTCAGCCTAGACATGCCTCAGAGGACTTGAGACACGTGACCTAATCAGCTCCAGCAGAGTGGAAAGTTACTCACCGACTGAGCCGTCTTGATGGCCACAAACCTGTGGTGACCCTCCTTCCCACACACATATCCGAAGGCTCGGTGGTCCCGGGTGTCCTTGGCGATGTAGCTGATCTCGTGGACTGAGTGGTGATGCAGAAGCACCTAGGCGACAGACAGGGGTAGGTGTTAAATCAACAAAGGCCAGCTAAAAATAGAAAAATACATTTGCTCTTTGTCTTCTTCTCTCAGAAGACAGCAAATGTGAAACATGGCGGGGTTTTATAATGTTTTACAAGTACAAGAACTGTACACTGTGTTGGCAAGAAAAGTAGGTCAAAGCTACTTTAAACATCTTTGCATAATGTCGAGCCAAAAGCAGCCAACCAACACAGAAAGAGCCAAACTGTGTCTGACAGAGGGAGGAGAGATTCTAGGCTGTTCACATCTCTATAATAAATATAGATGCTTTCACTATGAGAGGGGATACAAGAAGAAAAATCAAGGATTTAATCTTGCACCATGCTGTTCATTGTGTGCTCTTGCATCAGGCTGAATGGCAGACATCTTGTTTGATTCTTTATTCATGTCCAGCTTTGATTTCTGCAGGATTTGGTTGTCTGGGATTTGAGTGATTGTCATAAACACCAAATTAAAGTTGTAGGAGGCGAGAAAATCTTCTTTTTAAGATTTAGCATATGATGGACACACAATGTTGCTGATTGATGGGTAGGTTTTTACCCTTGGGCAAGAGCAGAATAAGCTCATGATACATAAACACACTATCAAATGCATATATATACAGTACAGTGTGGAGCCTAAGCCTTAGGCAGGGGCGTTGCTAAAATTGCAGTGCCTTTGAGAAGGCAACACATCGGGGCCTCTCTACCATAGCCTCAGTCAGTGCTGTCATATTACTATTACCTCATCTCCACTACACAAATTACCCAATCAGAGCTTTAAATGAATTGTCCTTACATAACATTTTAAAAGGGCCTAATCTCTTTTATTGAAATGATCACAATTATAAGTGAACTTAAACAAAAAAGGGCAGTTTCATGAGAAAGGTGGTGAGGAGAATGTGTCCATCAAAAAAGGTAAGCAAAATACCTAAATTGCAAAATTATATTGCCTATGTATTTGTGAAATTTAAACTTCTTGGCAATTTGCTTTCAGTTTTTAGTAATTAAAAGCAACAAACTGCAAAAAAATGGATGTAGAAGACTTTCATTTTTAAGTTATTAATACTGGCTAGTTTTTATAAAAAATTATATCAAAGTAAAAAGTTCCAGAAATGTGATGGCTTCAAATTATAACCCCATTTACAAAAAAGTTTGAGTGCTGTGTAAAACGCAAATAAAAACAATTCAATGTTTTGCAAATCTCAAAAGCCTGTATTTTATTCCCAATAGAACATAAACAACATACCAGATGTTGAAACTGACACATTTTACCATTCCATGAAAAATATTAGCTCATTTAAAATTTGATTGCAGCAACACATGTCAAAAAAGTAAGATCGGGGCCACAAAAGGCTGGAAAAGTAAGTGGTACTGATGGAAAAACAGCTATAGGAGCATTTTGCTGCCAATTAGATTAAATGGCAACAGGTCAGTAACATGACTGTGTGTATAAAATGATTTTAGAGAGGCAGAGTCTCTCACAAGCAAATATGGGCAGAGGTTCACCAATCTGCAAAAAAATCTGAAAAATGTTCCTCCATTCAAAATTTTGAAGTCTTTGAGTGTCCCACCATCTACAGTACATTATATTAATAAAATATTCAGAGAAGCTGGAGAAATCTGTGTGCAAGGGACAACGTCTAAGGTCAACATTGGATTCTCATGATCTTTGGGCCCTTACATGGCACTGCATTAAAAGCAGGCATGATTCTGTATTGGAAATTACTGCGTGGGCTCAGAAACAGAATCACTGTCAACATGGTTTGTCGTGCCATCCACAAATGCAAGTTATAAAGTTGCATCATGCAAAGAAGAAGACATATATGACAGCAACAGTGCCGTCCTCTCTGGGCCAAAGCTCATTTAAAATGGACTGAGTCAAAATGGAAAACTGTTCTGTGGTTCTTTTTGGCAACCATGGAAAGGAGAGGCTCCATCCAACTTGTTATCAATGCACATTTCAAAAGCCTGCATCTGTGATGGTATGGGGCTGTATTAGTGTAGTGTGTAGTGTGTATTAGTAACTTACACATCTGGAAAGGCACTATCACTGCTGAAAAGTATATAGAGGTTTTTAGAGCAACATATGCTCCCATCCAGACAATGTCTCTTTCAGCGAAGGCTTTGCATAAGTCAGCATGGCACAACAGCATGGCTGCATAGTAGAAGAGTTCGGGTGCTGAACTAGCCATCATAATATGAAAAATCTGGCTAAGACCCAAGACTGTTGTGCTGCTAGAATCCTACATCAAACAAGAATGGGACAACATTCTCACCCAAAACTCCAGCCAGATCTCACCACTTTCCAGATGTTTTCAGACAGTTGTCATAAGAAGAAAGGATGCTACACAATGGTAAATATGTCCCTGTCCCTACTTTTTTGGAATTGGGGTTGTAATCCAAATTGATGTCCTTTAAAATCTATTGCATTATGATTTAAATTTAAATGAAAATAAATGATTCTAAACCGTATATGCCGTTGTATTTTATATGCATATTAAAGCATTTCTCTCTGTTTTAAGCACTGGAATTCTTGACTGTCCCAAACTCTGAAAAATAAGGAGAACTAGTGGAGCTGTGGAGTGAGCAAGAATGCCCCTTTGACATGTATCATCCTTTGTACCATGACAGAATGAGGAAGAAAAGAGGATAGACAGACATTGCACCTGCCCTCGAGATCCTTTATTTTCCTCTCTACTCTTGTGGTGTAGGACATGTCAAGGAGGCATTTTTGTCTCTCCACAGCTCCACAACTTCCTCCTCTGCACATTTCTACCAGGTGTATGATGTGAAATAATCTCCCATGGAATCTTGTTGAAGTCTGCAGTTAGTGAACCTGCAAGATCCCTAGTCTTAGCTGACTCTTAGTCTGTGAAAAAGGGGCTTTTTCAATAGACACCAACACTTTATAACAACTATACATTTTCAGCATTAACAAAGCATAATTAAAGTATTAGTAAATATTTCAGTCATAGCAATATTGACTTCTAAATATTTCATTTATAAACACACCTATGAATGATTTATTTATGCATAAGGAAAGCATTCTGAATCCCAACCCTAACCATTCACTTTTAATGCTTTTTTAATACCATATGAAAGCAGTGGTTCTCAACTGGTGGGTCAGGACCCAAAAGTGGGTCATGAATGTGTACTTAGAAAAAAATGGTGGCAGGAATTCATAGGCTTTACATCACTCAGTTGTACTTTGATAATGGGTACATGTCAATATTTTCTCCATATTTCAAGACAGCTGGCTGCAGACCCCAGATCCCAGGTACTTTTTCTGCAAGTTTCATAATCATGATCAAGTCCTCTGACTTACATTTCCCCATTTTAAAATTTTTCATGCACCCGCTTACAAGCATGTGGACTTAGATATTTTTCCTGCTATATTACCTCTAGGGTCACATCAATGTGGTACATACTTTATTGGTAATTTGGCAATACATTATGATATTTAAATGAGATTAAATCTGTGGCATGTGATGTTGCCATGATTATTTTTTATTGTTTATTTATTTATTTTTTGGCCTCTTGATTCTTATAAAAGGTGGACTTGAGACAAAGGTTCATTTCAAAGGACAATCTCTGTTGTTATTAGCGGCCTCATAACGAGAGATAAAGAGGGGGATAATATGAAGAGAGAAGCTGCCCTTCTTGAACAATAATGATTTTGGACAGCCTATATTTTCATTCTAAATTTAATGTGAGATGGACAACAATCGGTGTATCAATGGTGACATGAAGCAGCAGACATAATGTAAATTTCTGTGTTTATCTGTAGAGCCTGTATCAGACACCACTCACACTAATTAGGCCATAACGAGGGGAGAGTGGTTTATTTCTGATAAGGATGTCATACGGAGGTAAATATGGATAAAAACGCAGATGTAGCCGGCAAATTAAGGCAAGAAGCCCACCCTGGAGTAGTTTCTGTCCAAATATGTCCACAAAGCCGAGAAAGGAGCAGATATCCTCTTTGTTTCAGTTGCTGACAGTAGCAACAAATGCAGCTACCACTAGCTTGTTGAGGACATGCTGCAGGAGGAATTTCAAAGTAAAAGCACAGATGATGGCGTGAATTGATGTTTTGACTTTCTTTCAGTCTGATTGGATGGTATATCAAGCAATCAATGTATCGACAAACATCAATAGATCATTACAAAGATCGCTCCAACCCTACTTAAAGCATATCCAAAACATATAAATACTCTGCCCAAGAGCATGATGAGAAAAACCCATCCACAGATTCCCCCGATTTGAAATGGCAGAGCTTGATTCAGTTGACCCTCTACAGAGTTGGAATAACACTGGATGGATTAACACTGTCAAATTATGTTTGTTGAAGTTAAAATTACATTTTGGGAGTTAAAATTAAACCTGAAAAGTTAAACACAAAGATTTCAAAACACCAGTTTTTGCTGTACAGTTCTTATGGAACGCACCTATTAGGGAACTCTAAACAAACTTCTGAGTAGTGAAATTTTCAGAGAAAAACAGCTGATAAAATACTGACAGTCCTGACCTGTGACTGGTACAAAATCTAGACTTAAACTACAGAAACATCTGGATGAAATGAGAAATAAAAGACATTATACTATAGGAGGTGCTCAGGAAGCCTGATATATCATACCAGAGGATGACTTTAAAAGAAAAACTTAAAGGCAGTTTCCTCAAAATGGTTCAAGTTGAGTTTAATGCTACCAGAGGTCACAGTAAATACACATTTGCTTGTTTAACCTTTTTTTCCCCTCAAAATTGAATTCTATTAATTTTGAGCTCACATTTCTTGTATATTCAGGCTGCATTTTAATAAAGAGACTGGGTTATAAATATGTATGTTCATTAGAATTTTGCTAAAACATCAAAGCTAGTGTTGGCTTAAGACTTTAGCACATTGCTGTACTTATACACTCACAAAGCGTAATCCAGCTGTCACTCAGGCACACCCACCTGCTGCTCCCCTATTAGCACAGATAAGCTAAGGCACTGGGGAGGAGCTTTCATTCGAATATTAGCAGAGATTCAGTGGGGAGCGTCGCTGGTAACGCCTCAGATTAATGTAAAATACAAAACTAATATGACTCGTCGACTCAATTCAGCAGAGAATCATGTCAGCTTTACATAAAGTATTTCCATCTAAATGCTCGCTGACGCTGCTGCCTGAGCTGGAGTGATCCCCACTTCCACCATAATAATTCAGCGGGGATATTAAGTGTGGAGTGTTATTTACCGCTGGTAATCAGTAAATAAAATGAAGAGCATTAGGGGCATGATTTCCAAAACAACAAATGAGCTTGTCAAAAGCTGGTGAGCTGGTTGGTGGTGGCGGGAGACTTAATGTTCTTTTTCATTACAGCTCAAAGACACGCCACCATCACCAGCAGCCGTATTAGGAGGAGATATGATCAAAGATGAGTGGTTTTTGGGAAATAGACGGTTGGGGGTTAGGGGTGGGGGTCGGCAGTCACAAGACCAAACACTGTTGCGTAATTATCAGTTTAGCTCTAACGACAGCTGAGGTGGAGCCGTGGTGTAATTAGCATTAGCAGCAATGATCATTAAGGGGTGGAACTGAGTGCTAATTATCGGTTAGCACTGATGAGCAGAGTGGGCCCATCCAGCCAACACTACGCCCCAGGACGGGGGAGAGTGGAGCCCCCTCGATCATCCTGTAATGGAACAGCAGGCCTCTGAGTCCGCCAAGGGGGATGGAAGCCAGGATGGAGGCAGGAAACAGCCCGTCTCATAACATCACCATAACATCGCTCACTGTGCTATCATTAGCAGGCAGACAGGGCCTGAGTGATCTTAAGTAGGTCCTCCAGCAAACCCTCAATCCTGCTTTGGTGTGTGCGTTAAAACCAGTGAAAAGAGGGTCAGATATCAAAAGCGGGACGTGTAATTTATTGCTGTCGAGTTCAATTTCTATTAGCTAAAGGGCAAATGCTACATAGAGAGCATGGTACTGCTAATTTAACATCAATGGACCTCATTCACAAACTGTTCTTGGGAGGAAATTTGTTCTTAAAATCTACGTTCAGTGTTTCTTTAGAAGATTATGGTTTTCAAAGTCTATGAAGCACTCATACACAAAATTGAGAGCTTACACGTCAGGAAAAAAAGACTGTACAGTATATGATGGTTTTTTTCTAATTGAGCACATTTAGATGTAGCCAACATTTATTTATCTTATTTAATCTTCTGCCTGAACACCAAACCTTGAAATGATTATATAAACTGTGCACTTAGGGTACATTTTTAAAATTAATGTTGAAAAAAAATACACTAGCTGCATAGGCCACTATCACATAGCACTGACTTGTAATAATTGTGAGATAAAAGTCAACATCTCTCATCTGTTTCAGGCCATTCTTGTTTTAGTTTCAAGAAAGTATTATAGTTTTCAGAGACGCTTTGCAAAGTGAGCACACTCGCTACAATGCTGTAAATGCAAACACCAAACTCATAAGGAAAGAACACACAGATTACCTGTTTATTGTGTTGCATGTTAAGAACAACTGCATGAGTTGATGATGTTTGATTAGTTACCTGGATAACTAATCAAATGTCTTCCACTGGTTGTATCTGGCCATGAAGCTAGGCTATACAGCGTAAAAGATGGGTACAGTTTCTCCCTGGAATTTAGCAAGTTTTTTGCAAAAAATGGGCCCCAAAACAATGTTGGCTCAAACATACACACTATTGAAATTTTTTTTAATCTTTTTTTTTTCATACCATCTTGCAATGCAAGAGCACTTAACCAGTATCCAAAGCACACATTGAAAAATAGTGACAAAAACACACAGACTTTCCAGGTAAAAAAGGTTCAAAAGCTTTCAATACTGTGTTCGAGCCAACATTGTTTTGTGCCCATTTTTGCTAAATTCCAGGGAGAAACTGTACTCATCTGGTACACTGTATAGCCTAGCTTCCTGTCTAGTACAACCAGGGAGTCCTCCTTAAAGGAGCAATGCTCAATAAAATCGCTGGAAGCTAATGTCACTACTACTGCCAAGTACCTCATACAGCCCAGCTTCAAAAATACTGAAATATTCCTTGAGGAGGTTTGAGGCAGAACCCCATTCCTATCAACATCGCTATCAGGGAAAACCAGTTTGGAAATTTGGATATTGGCAAAAACAAAAATGTGCATCCCCAACAAGACCCCATTGTGAATCTGTGTCCATGAGGAAATTAAGACTCTGAGCACTTGAATGCTGAGGCACACGAGACAGATACACAATTGTGGAAATTCCAATATTTTGTTTTTTAAGTTTGCTCAATGGCGTTTTCTGTTTCTTATTATCTTTCATGTCTTTATATTATTGATTTGATGTCTTTTAACCTTTTTACTGATTCTATTTGATAAGATATAATGAATACATCTGTTTTTCATGAGCCCTTTCAGAACTTCTACCATTTTTGCTACATTTCAAGTCCAGTGCACACTGGTGTGTTTCAGAGGGCAAGGTATCCAACAGACGATTTAAAGGAAAACCCCTGCACACTGTGCAACTTGCGAGAAAGACATACTAGAGGGCTCTGACTCTGTTTTACCTGATAAAGGCTGAGTACTGAAATGTTGCAAATAAATACCCCTCTTTTGTTTGGACAAAGTTGGACAGTGTGGGAGTTTCCTTTGAACTGTTGAGTTGAGTACTCAGTCACTTTCAGACTTTAATTTCATCAGCACAATCTTTTCTCAGTACTGTGAGACTTTTGCAGTCTCACGGTATGGCCTCCTATGGCCATTAAAGGGACATGTTTCTATCTTATGAGGCTTCAAGAATCTACCTGAGACTTTTCTTGGTAAATTATAAGGGCCCAATATTTCAGCTTCTTCCAAATGAACTGACATAAATGATAACTGAGTTATCCTCCTTATGTGCAGGTACCACATTTGTAATAATATGTCAACCATGCCAGCCAGGCTTACAAGATGGCGGCCCTAGCAGCCGTAGTAAAGTGAACTGTGCAAGCGTCTGCCCTCTGGATGTCCTATACTGTAGGTTCACGGTGTAGCAGCTGGCAGAGGCCTCGCAGCGCAGCTCTGCCACGAAGCCCCGTACGCCTGACATGTTACTCACCCCTGATCTCTCACAGTAAATCTTGATCCCGCCGAAGGAGACCGTCAAGAAGACTCTCTGCTTGTGCTCCCCTTTGGAACGTGCCGAGGACGCCATCCCCTGTGAGAGATTAAAGGAAATGACATGAGGAGATGAAAGGATAGACACTCGGCATGAAAAGACAGTGAGCCTTCCTCTCCTTCGACTCAGGTGAGAGTGGCAGTGGGAGATTTGGGGGGGATATGGGGGGGTAGGGTGACAGAAGTTACATAAGGTGTGATAGGACAGAATGTTCTTTCATGAGTCTTTTCTTGAAGCTTCACTCTCAGAGGAATTCACACATTATTATTATTGCAGCTCTTTTTTCCCCCAAGCACCTTCTCCTTCTTCTTTTTTTTCTCTCTTTTCTTAAAGTAGGTCTACTGCACTTCAACGTGACATACACAAGTGCGAGCTAACAACAATAAGGTGAGATTTGCTGACAGAATGGATCGCGCTGCTGACCGACCGGCTCGCTCCGACAACTTCACATAGTGCTGACTGAACAGCCGATCCTGCCTTTGATGTGCCTTTTTCCCATGGACCTCAGCAGCTCCTTTTTTGTTAAATTTCCCACTTTAATACAGAAACAATTAACATTTTCACTGTGTTCTGTTTGATGCGACCTGTGTGCTTGACATGTCTTTCATAGAACAAAGACTGTGAGAGAAGAGAGGAGAAGAAAGAGAGAAGATAAGAGGAGAAGAAAGACCTGCCTGTTCTGAAATGTCTTACAAAACTGCAGGCAGGGGAACGTTGACAAGTGAGCGCCAGCTATGTTCCACCGCAGTTTGTTTCTTTTAAAGCTTAACTAATAGTTGAAACCCAGGCTATTAATCACAGTCAAGCTCTGCTTCTGCAGAGAGAAGTTAAAGGAAATACATCCATCCATCTTTAAACACACACATGCTTTTTCATTTGCAGAAAAAGAGGGGAACAGTTTAGAGATGTGAATGACTAGCCACCTAAATGACTAATCATTGCCATCCTCGTTAATTGAAAACAGAATTACTATTTGGTCGATGCAGCCATATGTAGCAATTCGAGCTGGTGTGCTTTAGCGCCTGTCTGGTCTCTGAGTGCAACTGTACCATCGTTAAATCACATGTAGTGTTGTTAGCCCTGTGATTGACTGGCAGCCAGTCCAGGGTGTATGCCGCCTCTCGACCAATGACACCTGTGATAGGCTCCAGCCCCCCCGCGACCCCCAATAGGGTACGCGGTATGGATGGATGGATGGATGTAGTGTTGTTACCCTTCCTGTCCTAAACAGCCAATTGGATGGTGTTCGGACATATTTCAAAATTTGGTTGAATGACACACACAGAGCAGAATCCCCAACTTAAGGCATTTTCCTTCGGAAACTGTAGGCTGACACCTTCCAGTCAATTAGTTGGTTGATATGCTCTCATCAAACCAAGATCCTGCTGGTTGGTTGCCTGTGTGCACGCACTAGCATTAGAATTAAACAGTGGGAGTGCACAGCTGACTGATTGAGAGATGTGCAGAAGGAGAGAGAGGCCTTGATCACCTGTAGTTAGCAGCTGGCTGCAGTACTTTGGTGAGAAGTGTTGCTTTATGGCACTAGTTTATGCACCTAGCCCATCATGGCATTGCTTAATACACTAGCTGAGGTTAAATAATGGAGAAACTGAGACTGATGAAGCTAACATATATCTGCCATAAAGTATGTCTACACAGTTTTGCTCCAACTCTCACTCACCGCATCTGTTTCTGTTGCTGAGTGAAGTGTAGCCAAGAGCAGCTACATCAAAAGTTCAATAGTTCATGCAAGAATAAAGAGAAAAACAAACAAACAGCATGCAACTTTGCCTGTCTGAGGATGATTTGCTGCTCAGTTGCTTCCTGTTTTGATGGGTTTTTCTATAGTGCTGGATAACATTTGACAGTCAGTCCCTGGCATTTTACTTTGGATGTGCTATATGTAAGGATGTTTGATTTCCTGTTTGTGTTGATCTGCTCCGTGCAGATTGACATGTGCTGGGAGGGGCTTCACTGATAGTAGTCTCGCCTTGCATCTTGAATGAGGCAGCGCAGAGTGATACGTCTGGCATGCACTGGAGACGAAACAGGGCATGTTGAAAAGACTGACAAGAAAAGCTGCAATTTTCAGCGTAGTGTGTGGCGGAGATTGACACGGCACAGACAGATAATGTGGTAATTGCAGGTAAGAAGAGGAAAAAAGTGACTGAGCAAGACTAAAGTCAATATTGGAGTGGCTTTAATACATTTCTTGAGCTTAGCAACACAGTAGGCTGCCAGTCTGACACCGAATGACTATGGAGGAGTTGTATGAATATACTCCACATGCAAACAACAAGCTGCAGACTCTATCAGAGTCATATGTGCACAAGATTCAATAATTCTGCCGTACAAGATTTTTTGGCGGCTCACATCTTTGCCAGTTTCAGCAGCTGCTGTAAGAACTATACACTGCCTATGAGGGGTAGATGTTTCAGCATCATGTTTTATGACAGTGCTTTTGCATTCACAAACCTCAGGTGAACACCAAAGTAGGCCTGACCAAATTCCTGCATACTGTTTCTTTAAACTGCCAGGGCTGGGATACCAAAAGTTAAAAAATTAAAAATCTGACTAGCAAAACCAATTTACAAAATGTTTAATAAAGCTGAGAAAATATTTTGCTGCTCGTCCTCCATGAAAACATTCTATTGCACAAATGCTACATTACACTAATCATAGCTCTGTTAGCTGTGTACACTATTTAGATAACGTAGCTAGCGTAGCTTAAGCCCACAAAGCTCATGGATGTCTATACACATGAAGCTACATCAGCTATGTTATCCATGTAGCTTATGTAGCTAAGATGGCTTTAGTAAAGTTTTAGTTAGTTAGTTAGTTAGTTAGTTAAGTGATGTTAACTACGTGGCTAGTTAGGGTAAAGGTTAGGAGACAAGAAAAATGTCTGATAAAAGCTCACATTGCTAAAGATAACTTGGCTACATTGGTTTACGTAGTCATGTTAACTAGGTTGCTAGCTTAGTTATGCTAGCTAAAGCGAGCCATCATTCATGCAACTACCTCTAAAAGAGATCTTTTTCTGTTTTTACCTATGAAATGTTGCTTCAGCTGTAATGTTTTCAGTGTGGTTATTTCATGTAGGTAAAAGCTAGACTGCCAGATTTGTTTATGAATAAAGTTTAATTGGAAAAAAAAAAAAAAAGTTAAACTTGAAACACATTGTCCAGATAAACTGTTGGCTGACTCTGCCTGATGACAGACATGGAATCAGTCCAATCCATTGGTTTTGTAAGGCTATTACTTCCCCTCAACTTAAATAAATAATTCTAAATTTCTACTGTTGTCTATTTTTTTCTTACCTTTAGACTAGTTGACTGGTTGGATTTTGAACTCCTTTTTTTTTTTTTTAACAAACTAGGAAATTAGTCAATGTATTGCTAGGAAAAAGAGGAAAATTTTAAAAAAGAGGGGGGATAAAAATTGGAGCATGTGAAAGGAATAACTTAGAAATAACGTGAGTGAGAAGGAGAGGTGGGTGAGCAGGAGAGTCAATGGATGTTGTCAATCAGCCATCGGCTTCTCCATTTGGTGGATTAGTCCTCAAGGCAGCAAGATGCAGCTCAATAGAAACTCTGTACCCTCCTTTTTTCCCTGTCCAGATAATAGCAGGTCCGTATTGACTGCCCCATTGACTGTAACTGGCTGGTGGCTGGTGACTACAGGAGTCATATGGAGGGCATGGAGGAAATGTCAGATTCAGGCAGTGAAAAAGTTGTTTTATTGGACACATCGCTTGGACTGGATATGGGTGATGAAAGGCTTTGCCTTCTGGCTATTCTGCTCTTCTCAAGGGGGCTTCCCACACATTTAGGCTCAAGAGTGTGTGAGAAGATATTCAAAAAAGCCATGCATATACGTCCTATTTTGGAGCGGGATTTATCCCGTAGCCACCTTCTGTTAAGATGCTTATGTGCTGCTTTTTTCCTAACAAAGAGAGTGATAAGTATTTCTTGCTTTTTACTTTGGAGTCACTAAGCACTGCTGGCATTAAAGAGGATACAGAATAAACTTTAGAAAGGAGGAAGCAGACTATTTCTGTGTTATATAACTCTTGTTGATAATTGGCCACTTGATAAACCCTGAATAATCATCTGATAGTCCAAGGATAACCATGGCGTTCTTAACTTTGTATAGCAGGTTAGAGAAGCTTTGGATGTCTTTCTCCCATTTATTACTAAAAACCTGATAAATGGCCCAAAGACGCTGCTTAATTTAGCCGAACATGAATCACTCACCTGCACATATGATTTATCAGCAAGTTAAAGCAGTCTTCAAGGAGCTTTATTTATCAAAACAAAGCAAAAGAAGGTTTAGTAACTTTGTAAAATGATCCCAGCTATGCTGCTCTGAGTCACCCTCATTTATCAAACCTGCGTACGCCAGGAATTTGGGTGTACATTAATTTCCATTCAGGTTTTGGCATTTACCAATCTGGACAGGAGCAGAGGATATGCACAAATCCAACGCCAGGTCATCTCATGCACATTTTCAACTCAATGTGGACTCACTGTGCAGCTGCTAGATAACATGTAGTGTTTAAATGTATGTACGCTCAACCTCTGAAAATCTACGAGAGCAACATTACTTTTTAGCTTATGCTGAGCAAGCATTCGGCTGATTTTCCTATTTGTCATGCTTTATGAACCAACATTTATCAGTTTGTTCTAAACATAAAATAGACAGGCTGGGTTCAGCAATCAAGTTTGTTGTACACGGCAATATCACTTCGAAAATATCGTGGAAGATTGAAGCAGAAAAAACTGCAGTCATACAGGAAAAAATTGAACTTGAGAGGAAAAGTACTAAATGTATACATCGCTACTTAAACAGATGATACTTCAGACTGTTGCGATTAGGTTAAGTTTTAACAGGAAGAGGAGTGTTTCACTCTGAACTATTAAACTGTATGGTGAATGTTCAAAAGCAGACCATAAACAAACTAAAAAAAACTTTACATTGGATCATTATCAGTTGGCATCTATGGAGATTTAAATAATCTAATCCATTTCTATATGCGTAATTGCACGTGGATGCACTGCTGTAGGCTGTTGAAAAAACAGGAGCTCATACAGAGCTCTAAATGTAAGAATTACAATTAGGGCTGTCAAAATATTCAAATCTTTTAATCCTGATTAATCTCTGAATTTCTGTAGTTAATCACAATAAATCACACCTGTATAATGCATCTGAAAGTTCCACTATTTTGCATTTCAGAGATCTAAACTTCTCTGTTCACATGGAAGCTAAAACATGTGATCCGATTCAGATGTGCATGCTCATGCATCATACATTTAATCTTGATAAAACTGCTCTGACATGCACTCATCCCACCAGTCAAATCCACACTGGGCAGAATTGAAAACAGTGTTATTCTAATACAAGTCAGGCAATTTTACAAAATGGATTAAATAACTGTGTACAGAAGATTGCTTTCAGTGCCAGGACGGTCTGGCTGCACATCTCTGACAGCCCCTGTTGCAGGCTGTTCATGTGTCCAGTTTTAGATTTTGCTTCAAGTTCAACTTTATTCATAAACAAAGTCTGGTAGTTACACTTATAAAATGACCACATTGCAAACATACTAAGCTACATTTTATAAAGCAAAAACAGGAAAAGGTCAGAGATCTAATCTGGGATTAAATTATGTTTAGACCTGTTTTAGAGGTAGTTACATGAACGGTGCCTTGCTTTAGCTTTGTCAGCTTTAGGCTAGCTAAAGCTAAAACAACTACATAAGCCCTATCTGTGTCTGCAAGCTATGTAATAAGTGTTTCTATGTAGGCCATTGTAGCTAAGTTAGCTTTAGCAACCTGAGCTTTAGCAAACACAGCTGAAGCTAACTACATTGAAAACACAACTACGCTGCTTATTTAGCTGCTTTGTAAGCTTAGCTTTGGCTACATACCTACATTAGCTAAGTAGCTTACACAGCTAACAGAGCTTCATAAGCTACATAAGCTACATTTGCTTGGTTATAGACAAGCTTTTATTTCCTGTAAGAAGACCACTTTCTTGGCTTGACTGAACATTTTGAAATCAGATTTTGCATGTTCGGTTTTTAAGTCTTGTTATCCCCCAAAAACTGGGGATATAGTGAAAACCCCCCCCCCCCCCCAAAAAAAAAAAAAAAAAAAAAAAAAGACGTGTACAGTCTGTACAGTCTGCAGCAAGACCCCTCTCTTCATTGCTGGCTATGAGTGTTGTTTCGTGAAGAATACTGCAATATTACTATTTTTTTTAAGGCAATATTTTCTGTTTGGCAGAATTCTTGCAGGTTAATGTTGAATTCTGGCATTGGGCTGGTTTTTGGGCAAGCTTCAATAGCTTTTGGGCTAATTTTGAACAGCATTCGGGCTGGTTTGGCCTGGCAACCCTGATAAAGCAGTTAAGCTGGAATTCCTGAGAGGTAAACCAAAGTAACAGCAAAATGCAAAACAAAGGAATTAAACCATGCAATCCAAAAAAAAAAAAAAAAAAAAAAAAAAAAATGTGGTTTAATAAAAATTGACAAATGAATATCTTCAACACCATCTTCATTATCTGCACATAAACAGAGCTGGCAGATGCAGAAACAGTAGGGTGACTGGGGTTTTTGGAACTCTGGATTAACTGTACCTACTTCAAGCGTGTACATCTTCAACCATGTCATCCACATTTACAAGTATTAACTCTTTTTCAACTTACTTTAGGGCTTAATCTGACCTAATTTACTCGCAGCATTCTATAAGTAACACAGGCTTAAATACTATCTGGGTCACATTATCAGAGTTTGCATATGTGCCAAAAACTAAGACATGATGGATTTAGTATTAAAAATAGAAAACTGTGACTGACATGAGAAGACAAATGCAGCAGACAAATTTGGGGGTGGGGTTGTGTTAGTGTTCTTGCAGACGCTCACTAAAAAGTGAAGATTTCCTTAGTGACATTCTGCTTTAAGTCTCAGAACAGGAAGCCAGTTTGCCTCCGAGGTCAGAAAAGCTGTATGAATTAATGCAGAGAGCTTTGAGCTGCACTAAAAAATACAGCAGCCTATTAGAGGAAAGTACAAAGCTGCAACCATTTTGAAGAAGAATATAGCCTTATGGTAGCGTTTCTGCATGGCAATGAGGTAAAGAATAATACAGCTGGGCTTTAATATTCCAGTCTGGTCAGTTTTTTTGAGCTCCAGTGAATCATTTACAGGACAAGACAGTTCCTATGACTCACTCCACTGACAATACAGACATGCCCGGGCAAGCCTCCACCAAATCTGCCTGAGATGAGTGAAGAGGCTGGACTAACAGACACGCATAAAACCACACAAACGTCTGCACCTTCAGCTTCATCATGGAGTCCTGGCACAGCTTGTCCCCCCGCGCCGCCGTCACCTCATCAATCCCGATCAGCTTGGCCTTGTAGCGCACGCCATCTCCACGGAAACGCTTAATAAGCCCCGCCTCAGTGCGGTCCTGACCTGCGGCGGGAGAGACGAGGACAAGACATTAAGGAGAGGAATTGGAACAGAGAGTGATTACAGGAAACAAAGATGTGTGAGCTCGACTGAATCGTACAAGTTTAGCATCATGCCCTGCTTGAGGTATATAGAGCCTGCTGTGTTTATGTGTTTCTGTGCAATTGTGTGCATGTGTGTGGGAGTTGGCTGCTCTGGTATAAATATTTATGGAATAGGAAATGCAGAATGAATAGCAAATTAGCAGCAGCGAGCAAGATTGAAAGAAAATTGAACTTGAAATTGGAAAATGAAGTTGGATAAAGCCAGTGGACTAAATGAAAAACTGAAACACTGGAAACGCTCTGACACTGTGGATTGCAGGGCATTGTGGGTCATCCACACAGAAAGCTTGGGTGAAGGGGTTACAGGGTGGTCCTACGCCTCACCCATGGGTTGTTCCCATGGGTGCTATCAGGGTTGACGAACCAGCTTGAATGCTGGCTATTGAGGGGAATCATTTCGGTCCACTGCTCACCCATAATCCACCAGGCCCTCCCTGGGTGATGGATGTCGGGTGGGTGGCGGGGATAGCGGTGTGAGACATTTGCAAATGTGTGTCTGGATGGCCTCGGGCGTTACAATGTCACCCCCTCCCTCATCCCTGGTGCAGATTATTCCGTCCGTCAATCTATGCGGCTGTCCCGACACCACCTTGACACAGACACCTCTCTCATTTTTGTCTCGGCGCCGTCTGCCATCGTACTTTTTTATTACGAGGTTGTGAGCTTCAAGCACTGTCTCATGTGTCTTACGATGTATAAAACATCTCGTAACCTGTGCAGGGTTTGTCAGTCGCAGACTACCGGCACATTTACACAAAGAGATAGCAGGATTGCAAAATCAAGGTCACCAGCACCTTGGAGAATATAACAGTTTTCAGGCTCCTTGCTCACTCGATTCTAGGTCATGAGCTTGCACAGTGCATCAGTTAACGCCTAACATTTGTGCAGGAGGAGAACAATGTTTAGCATCCCCTCACAGAGACTGTCAGGCTGCATTCATAAACCACAGTATGGCTTTAAAATGATCATTATCCAACCAGAAACACATGCTTTACAATGTGCATCCACTCTCAAATAGATGGAATATCTTCCTCCATCACTGTAATTTCCAAAGAAAAATCAGCAGTTCAAATGCAAGCGCTTGTCTTGGCTACGCACACCCTCTCACTAATTCATGAGGGCACAATTCTCTAAAGGGGGGGAGGGCTTGACGATGCTAAAGTCATTAAAGTCTCTAAGCAAGTGAATGTCAAATCTGGGTCTAATTCAGACTTGTTTCTCTGCCAGAGGATAATGAGTCTTATATACAGCCACCGTGTACCTCTGAACATTAAGCAGACGCTGCCTGACATGCACATGGCAACCATGAAGAGAAATGAACATTCCCCCTTTGATGACAAAGTCACTAAAAGACAAACTGTGAGATTTCCATGTATGTGCAAGAGAGAGGGTGGACTCCTACGATAATTACTGCCGTTCACGATTAAAAACCATCCCTCATACAGCCACTCTCGTCTTTCATACGACGTTATGTATTCCATCCTGAATTTACTGACTCATACACTCTGTAATGTAATGTAAAATGCATGCTGCTCCAGTTGCATTTTAAACACGATCGGTCCAATTCAGTGCGGCTCTCTCAGATGAGCTTTAACCAGATGTTCTGTGCCATTTGTTTCTTTACATACAGCGTGCCATTTCCCCTAATAACACTTCAGGAGAGATTTAGAGCTTTATGCGCAGATCCTCAAAAAAAAGTAGGCCTTGCATACCAAATGAGAGTCTTGACACAGTGGCATAACTCGTGTGCTACGTGCTCTGGGTTCAGATCAAGACAAGCGAGTGTGCTGTATTTGAACACTAAAGAGCTGCAGGGCATGCTGTTTCATGTTGTTACACACTGTAAGGGAGGAAGAGGAGAGAGGGAGAAGGTGTGTATTGGAGGTGGGGTGACATGTTCCTCTTGCTTTCTGGATTTACAATTTACCCAAGGTTGAACAGTCCTCACAATATTTCTGGCCCCATAAGCCTGATCCTCACAATTCGTCTGACAGAGGGCTGCCTAAAGCCTCTTCTGCTGTTAGTGTGCCTCTGAGTGTATTCTACGTATCAGAAACATGCCTGCCATTTAGCCTGCCCCGGTGGTCTGAGAGGCAAACGTCCTAGAATCAAGCATGCCTCAGATCTTTATCCCTAAATATTACCAGTTGACCTCAGGCTCATCTTATAACATCTTTAATGCCACAGAAGAACTCAAAATCAAACTCTGCTAAAAACAAATGGCAAAAAGGCCATTCATTTATGAACCAGATTTGTCTATCAGGGCTTCGTCAGCTGTTAGCTTATTCAGCAGGTGTATTCTGCATGCAGTTTTCCGTCATTTCATGGTTCTAGACAATGATGAAACTACTGCCAGTGCACCTGGGCATAAGAGCATTTAAGGGCCTATGGCCAAGGACGTCTTAATTTACAGGCTTTTATGGACTATTACTCTGGGCCTCAGCTACATGGAACATCTTCGATATAAGAAGAAATCCAACAACTACCTCACCCATAGTGAAACATTAATTACATTTAGCAGCACAAGACAAAAAGGAGTTGTCTATTCAGCAAACGTGTACAGTTAGAAGAGGCAGTCACAAAGAAGAGGGTTTAGGTTTTTGTGCAGTGATTTCAACATACACTATATGGACAGAAGTAGTTGGCTACACCTGTTAATAATTGAATTCAGGTGTTTCAATCAGACATGTTGCCATAGGCGTATAAAATCAAGCACCGAGTCATGCAGTCTGGTACTGTGATGGATGCCACCTTTGGAATAAGACAGTTTGAAAAATGTCATCCCTGCTGGATATTCCACACTCAGCTCTTAGTCGTATTTTAATAAAGTGGACGTGTTAAGGAACAACAGTAACAGGGCCACTGAATGACCGCTAAGGTGCATGATGCCTAAAGTCACCAATGCTCTGATGATTCCATGGCTGAAGACTTCTGAATTTCCTCCAAGCAAGTCCAATGCTAAGCATCGGATGAAGACATTGACACTGATACTGGACTGTGGAGCAGGGGAAAGGTGTTCCATAGAGTGATAAATCCCGCTTCAATATTTCACAGACAGATGGGTGAGTCTGGGTTTGGTGGGTGCAGAGAGAACAGCACCTGCTGCTTCCAACTTTGTGGCAGTTGGGTGGGGGGCTTTTCAGTCTAAGTCTAACTATGTCAGCCTAGCTGTATGTAAACAGAAGGTCCTGCTCTGAAAAGGCCAGAAATGGCCTCTGATGGGATCCTCTAACAATTACAACATTTATTTAAGTGAAAAATGCAACATGTTCTATTGTTATGCTGATAGGTCTGATCACATTACACCCTCTAATACAGCCACACTGTCTTCTAGTTTATTGTAACAGATCATGAAACCATTTGATTTTGGGGGTGTCATAGCAATGGTGTTGGATCGGTGCTTTTACATGATACTTCTGACATGATACCATAAATTAGACATGATCCAAAGCTGATACTGATACTTGCTTCCGCACTGGGTAGACTCTACCAGTTGCTGTAATATTTTTCAATCTTACAAAGACTTCAATGCCAGAGAATCACAAGATCTTCAAAAAAGGGGACCTCAGAGGACTTCAAACCAAACTCTATGATCAAAACCCGACAGCCAAGCCCTGAACCAGAACCATGGAGAGAACAATTACTGTTCGCCCTGCTCCATACTGTTTCAGGGCTCGTCTCTGATCACTGTGCTGCTTCCTCCTCCTTGCCACACTAGAATGGGGACAGTGAAAGCACAGATGGCAACAGATGGAGAGTCAGAAGTGCCCCTCCAGATATAAGGACTTGGCAACAGGAAACTTTTTGTTGGGGATCCGGGCATCAAGGCAGCTTAACCTTTGAACCTCTCTGAGTGTGTATCTGTGTCTGACTGTCTCTTTCCGTCAGCGTCTCAGCCTGCCGGTAGGCCACACACAACGCCTATTAGGCTCTAATGAGAGTTACAATAATGGGTATGGAGCGATGAGCCCTCTCCATGCAGTGTGAAATGTTAGCCATTATTTTCTGCATCTCTTCACAGGAAATTTGAAATGGAAATGCTAGGTATGTCCTTTCAGCACAGGGGGTGATGATTTTAAGCAGCAGTAAAGAGAATGGATGTCAGAGGAGGGTAAATCTGTCCTAGCCATCTGCCTCCCTCATGTGCACAAAATAACCTCTATAAGCCTCAGCAAACACGCAGATATACACTTTCAAACATTAGCGGCAGCATGAGTTCTCTCAGTCAGCAGAGGTGGCTCCAGACTGTTTAACTGGAGAGGCCTAACGTAGGCACTGAATTATGAATGTTATGGTGGCATGAATTGCTATGGGGCATTGACAAAGACATCTCCCAAAATAATTGACTAAACATTTTTTCGCCATGAATAACATACCGTTTAACGTGAAGGTGTCATAAGAATAATGCATTGTTTCCAGTGCAATCCTTGCAATTTTCTGATGGCAATCAGCCTTCTGGAAGCAGTGGCCAAATTTTGAGGCTTCTGATGAATGAATGAATGAATGAATGAATGAATGAATAGATAGTTAGAAATTCTTTTCTGTGCCCTCACTTTGGTGAGCCATCTGACTGGCAACTTGAGAAGTGGGTGTTGAGATGGAGCTTAAAGATGACATCAGAGTGCAAATTTTTAACTTCACGAAATGGCAGATATTTGCTTGTTGTGATGAATAAAATGCTTAATCATTAAACCCCTTTATGGAGCAAGGAACCGTATATGGTCACTTTGGCATCCTCCCAAATGTCTGTGACACAGTTGAACCAGTAGGATTCTTGTCAGCAGTGTTAATTTTGTTGACTTGAACTATAACTAAAAATGTTTGGCGACAGCCTTTTTTTCCATAAGAAAGACTAGACTAAGACTAACCAAAAATAGATCTTTGATGACTGAAACTGACAAAAAGTAAGTTTAGTTTTTGTCAAGATGACTAAAACTCAACTACAATTAAATTTAATTTTTGTCAGACATTCAAAATCCATGATATTTCACCACTGTGGGTAAATCTGAAAAAAATACAATGTATCTGTATATCTTCTGCCTCTTAGCTGTAGACAGCAGGGATCCAAGATTTAGGCAAGAGAATAAATGCTTGTACTAAAAGTTAAGACTAAAATGTGAGGACTTTTAATGGACTAAAACTTTTTCGTTTTTTGCCGACTAAAACTAGACTAAAACTTCAAAGGGTAAAAATTACTAAAATGTGATTACAACTGAAAGACATTTAATCTAAAGGCTAAGACAGAGACAAAAAATAAAAACAGCTGTCAAAATAAACACTGCTTGTCAGCCAATCAGTGGAGATCAGTCAACTTTACATCAAGTGACATCACAGCATCTGACCAATCAGCAGTGTCTCAAACTCAAACTCCAGAACTTGCAAAATGCAGTTTGACATCCCTTTTGGTCAAAAACAAAGGGCCTTTAAAATCATACTTAAAAATGGTAAGCTAATGAAACTCTTACATTATAAAGGTGAATAGTAGTGCAAAATCTCATGATATGCTTTATTTGCATTGGGTTTCAAGCAATAACTGCAATTTTAGTGTGAAAAAATGGAGGAACCATGTTTGGACATACGCCAGTGTCCATGTTAAAACAAAACATATGGCTGGTTCATCTATACAAAGGGCATTTTATTGAAAAATAACTCATTATATATGGGATAATAGTACTCTACAGTTTTGTAAGATGTTGCTACAGATTACCACAGGTGTATAAATCAAACCAACTAACCATGCAGTCTACATTTGCAAACATTTCTGATTCTGATAATTCTGAAGAGCTCAATGACTTCAAGAGTGGTGTTGTGATGGATGCCACCTTTGTAATAAGATGGTTTGTTTTTCAGGGTTTTGTTTGGGCCCCTTATCTCCAGTGAAGGGCAATCTTAATTTTTTGGCATACCAAGACCGTATGGACAATGCTATGCTTCCAACTTTGTGGCAACAGTTTGGGGAAGGCCCTTTTCTATTCAATATGACTGTACCCGTGTGCACAAAGAAAAGACTAGAAAGACATGGTTTGATGAGTTTGGTGTGGAAGAACTTGACTTGCATGCACAAAGCCCTGACCTCGATTCCATAGAGTACCTTTGGGATGAATTGAAATAGAGATTTCAAGCCAGGCCTTCTCGTCTAACATCAGTGGTTGACCTCATAAATGCTTTACAGAATAAACGGGCACAAATTCCACTGTGTTTGAAGATGGGTGTGAATTAAAGAAGAGGGTTCTTCAGGCCTAGATCTTGCCTACTTTCTGTAGTTGAATCCGTTCTTCCAAACCGAGTGGTTTGACTGAAAAGCTCACTTCTGACAGGGCAGATAGTCCATCATCAGCAATGGTTTTTGTTTTTCACCAAGAGTGAGTAAGGTTTCAAGGGTGCTAAGGACACCCCAGGACACGCCCATGTCACCTGGCTCATATTGATGTCAGAATGCCTCATCCTGACTTGTGCAGAGAGCACTTAATCAAGGTTTGGGTTTAATGACTGATGGTTAAGCAGTTACAAAGCTAATGAGCAGTATTGTTCACATCATCAATGCAGAAGTCAGACCACTGAATCACTGCACAGTTACACGCAGGTATTGATGTTTGCTGGACGTTGATGGGAAAGATCGTTTGTTAGGTAAAGGCTCCACATTGTTATTATCACACTCATGTTCAAGCAGTATATTGCACAGTTTGATAAGCAGACCAGCAAAGGATTTGGTCAGAGAATGGAAATGCAGTTTGAAAAGGGTGAAATTGTGAGTATTTGTACTGTCTCTTACAATCTCTCCAATGTCACACATGCAGTATGAGAGCTGACTGGTGATTTAATCTGCTGTTTTCTTCTCTGCCTCTTCCTACGTCTCTTTTCTGCATTCCCGTCCTTGTCTCGATCCCTTTCAATGTCTCTCTGTCCTCTGTTCCTTGTCTCTCTTTTTGAAATGAATAATTTTTTTTGTGCACAGATTACACTGGGAGAGCAACAGTTGCTATGGAGATAGAGTAAAGTCACGCATGTAAAGCAATTCAGTTGATGGATCGAGGGGAGCTTTGGCTTTTCTGAGGCGGGCACTGTTTGCTGCAGTTAGATGTGATTTTCCAGATGTTTTTGAAAGGCTCAAGTTCACAGGTACACACTTAAAAGCATCCAAAAAACAACACTGGAAGAAAAAGTGGGCAGCATCCTCCTAAATGTACAAATGCACTCTTAAAATCTTAAAATCCAATCTCCAAGTAGACTACCAAGTAATGTGCAATAATAAAGTAACAATGTTAAGAGTCTATACATTTATAATGTATATTTACAGCCCTTTTCTTTATGCATGCATTAAGATAAGGGGTGTAAAAGGGGGCCCAGAAAGCATAGAATTAGAAGAGTACATGTTGCAATAATGAGATTACAGTTAGTCTAATAGTGGAAAGATTTATAGCATTAGTCTGACACATTGTCTTATTTCAGAAATATGTTCCTACTTTGGTCTGTGACTCAGGTGTGATGCTCGCACGTTAGCTTGGCTCAGGGGCTGCTGGTTTGATGAGATGTCTAGCCTCCTCCAAAGAAGGAAGCTCATGCCTTGCGGTTGCTGTCATGTGAACATATGTCTTCATCTTAGCTGCTAGCTAACCAGTGATAGAGCTCCAGGCTGTGTGAACTCTGTAGCTTTGTTGTGAATGTGCCATTTTTTAAAATATTGTGAGTATTTGCTGGGGACGTAGTTAGATGTTGATGATTTATACATGATCCAAGGACCTTGTGTGCTCTAACATTATGAGGAAGTGGTAGCGGCAAAGTCTGCAAGAAAATGTTTAAATCTGCTCAGTCAATGTGAAGATATCCAAAGGGGCAGTCGTTCTTTTCATGCAACAGTAAGATGCTCAAACACAATGGTTTTAAGAAAGATGCTCTGAATATTTGGCAAAGTTAATGAATGTTTCTTAAAACCTTGGCTCTTTTACTGAAGTCTGGCCTCCTTAGGTCTGCTTTGAGGTTTCCAGAAGTTGCACATAATAATAACACATTTACTGCAAAGACCATCCAAAGGTAAAGAACAGGGGGTTGGAGGTTTTAGCTGTTTTAGGAAACAAGTAGAAGTAGAAGGGCAGGTTTACACCACTGTCTTTTGCAAACAAGTGTTATTAGGTCTTTTATGTTGGGATATCACTTATAAAATTTGATATTTATGTCAGTTTTTGAAAGCAGGAACAATATATCAGTTATTTTTTGCAAGGGTCCTGAAAGGGGACAGTGGCAATTGCTAGATTTTCATTGCAACAGGTCAGATATCTTAGCTGAGTATCTGTTAGTCCACAAACACTGTAAGCTCTGTCAGCCAGTGCTGTACTGTTAAACAACTGATTCTGTTTGAGTCTCAATGTCTTTGCTTTCAGGACTTCATTAAGCCTTCCTAAAGCTACCATATGTTGAATGTATGCATTGAAATGTCAATGTTTATTCAACAAATGACTCATCCTGTTTTTTATATAAATGTAAGTTGAGGTTTTACATTATCTTTAATATTATCAACAGTTTTCATAGCGAGAGAAATTCTAGATTTTTATCAGTGTAAAGCAACATGTCTTGTTACGTTGGCTGTCATGATGGGGCAACAGTGAAGAAACAACTTGTTTACCAGTGCCTTAGAAACGCTGGATGCTATTTGACAAATGAATGAAGCCTAGCGTTAGTTCATGTTTGACAGCCGTGATCAGCTGACAGCCAGCTGATCCTAATTATTGCCTCTCAGCTCCCACATCCAATCACAGCTCTTTCCCTCGACACAGGGGTGTATATAAATATGACGCACTTGACACTAATCCCTGCTGTCATTAATGCTGATGCACCATGCTGCTGCTGCTGCTGGCAAAGATTATCCTCCTCCACCCCAGCCTCCTCCTTTATAGCATAAAGCTTGTTGCACACTCATATTCAGATTCATGTTGAGGATTAATTGCTTTTAAACTAATCTGGCTGTATTCAATACATATTGTCATAAATGTATCTATTCATATGGGGGTTTCTAGCCACGGGCTCCCTGAAAAGTAAAAGCATGCTGCTCGACTAACCCAGGGGGTATCTTTTGAGCAGAGCCTTCTCCATCAAGTAATACAATCTATCCATTTTACAATAAAATGGTAAAATGTATGACAAGAGTTTTCTGACTAAACTACATAATGAAGCATGAACTGCTACTGGAAGCAGGTAGAGGTAGAGACATGGCCACTACTCAGGGTGCCGACCCTTCAGCTCACATGTTTTAAATTGAGGACTATTCATTAAAAGAGGCACTCCACAAGGTTTATTTACTAAGCAATAAATCAGCGTTTTAATGCCATGGATGAATGCCTTAAGGAGAGAGAGAAAACAGTTAAAAGTTCCTTTCCTGGATTTTGCTATGATTGATCAGCTTTTCACCCTCATCATGTAGAAATAATCAACCAAACCAAAACTTGATTTACTTACACTTTATTACGGACAATTTATAATGAACAGTCCTGAATTCAAGAAAACAGCTGCATATACAAATGCAATCAGACAACTTTTTAAACCCATCTTTCCCTGGATTTTTTCTGCCAGCCCCCTGGTAAAACTTAAATAGGCCATGAATGTTTACCATGAGCATGTGGTACTAGAGGATGGCAGGCTGCCATGAAATTTTCTACAAATTTACAGCTCCCTGTGAGTGGATTTGTGAAAGCAATTTTCTAAAAGAGAGCCAAAAAGTAGCAGAATTAAACAGTTCTTGAATTCTGATTATACTTGCTTAGAAAGGACAAATACAATTAATTTAATTAGTCCAAATTTTCTGCTGCTTTTGACCCATGTCAGTATGAAGGGAGTTCGTCCAAGGTTCTGTAGTCCTTCACCTGTCTCAACCACCACTACCCGCTGAGTGATGGTCTGCATGCATTACCGTTACCCCATTTCCATTTATATGGATCTAAATAGCATCTTTGCTGATTGTGACAATGGTCCCTGCAGCACATGTGATTAACATACTAAAGTCAGGGGCTGATAGCTTTGGCTGATATTCCCCTCCGATGAGCCGCATGGCCACGTGTGTAATAGTCCCCACCCTCTGCTCTCCCCCCTCCACTTAACTCAAATCAATGAGTGCTCCTCCAGCCTGGCTATTTATCTGAGTGAGCCGACAGGGCCAGTGAAACAGCCACAGAGGACCTGGCCCCGCGGCCCGCAGGAGCCAGATTTACTGAAGTAGCTGGAGTGGCTTTATTCACAGTGGGGGAAAGGGGTTAAAGCAAGGAGGGGCAAAGGGGAAAGCATCCTCTTCTTCTTCTTTAGTTCCTTCCCCTTCCCAAATGAATCTCACTCTTTCTCCACTTCTATACACTCTTCTTTCCTCCTCTCAGCCAATTCAATCCCATTTCAATCTCCCAGCGAACGTTCGGAGAGTGCCTCGTCCTATTACATCACTTATGCTGTTCATCAAAGCGACAGGGTGTGAATTACCCTGTCCATGACACCTAAATCATGGCGCTACAGGACCCTGGGGCTACATAGCAGAGCTGTTACTACATCTGGATCCCCGGGACGAGACAGGGAGCCTCTCTGTGGACTTGACTGAGTGAAGCTTCCCTCTCCATGTTGTGCATTGCTATTTAACTACATGCAAACATGACTGAAGGTTATGTTCACAGCCAGCCGAGAGTCTCTACTACAAATCCTGTCATCTTTTGAGTGTTTCAAACCCAGTCTGCAACATTTGAGACACAGAATACACCTGGTAGTAAAATGCATCTGAGTATTCATAAAATGTTACACTTTCTTTTTTAGAGTCCTAACAATGCATGCAAAGATAAGTCGAGCTACAGTTAAAGCTCAGTTAAGCTACTAAGTTTGACTTCCGTCCTTGTCCCAGTAAAAAGCACTGAAGCAGAACTGATGACGTCTCCAGAGACAGGTGGAAATATCCTCTTTAGCCAGATACTATTGTACTCTCATAGGGTCAATCTATTATATCACATACCAAGCAGTTTACAAACAAGTACTGGTTGTAAGTTGAATGATGAAAAGATAGAAAACTTACAATAGCAATAAACAATATATTTCACAGTCATCTAGAAAACCTCTAATACAAAACTATGGGGAGGGCAGACCTTTTTGAAAAATTCTCAGAAGGTGATTGGACAAACATTCTGATTGTCACACTCATGACGGGCCAACCTGGGTTAGCGCTGCTGGCCTGTACAGCTAGTTTATGGCTAGAAAATGTAGTCGAGGTCTGACTAAACTGCTGCTCTTCTAAAGCTACAACCTGAGCTAATAGCTAGAGCGTTATCAGCCGGCCTGTAGTGTAACTTAACCCCACCTGTAATGATGGCAAACTCATGTGAAGCAGGTCAGTAGAAGAGCGAAAACATCTTTCCTGTCATGGAAAGCTTTCACGGTAAAGAAATCAATCTTGTTAAGAAATGTGGACTAGTTCTGATAGAACTGCTGCTGTTGCTACATCTGAGCTAATTGTTCCACCAGCAGCAACCCCCCCCCCTTCACCAAGGCAGGTCGGCAGAAGAGCAAAAACACCTTCATCACCTTCGTCATGACAATGCTTTCAGTGCTGTTCATTCCTCTCTAGCAAACACATATGGTCCTATTCTAATAAAAAAAAAAAATGCCGCTATACTACAGCTACATCCAAGCCAAACACTACACCATTGGCAGCCATTGCTACTGGTTTTCAGAACAACCAAACCCCACCTGTAGCTACTGCCTCATTCTTCTCAAAGTAAACTGATTGGTCCAAACTGTTTTCAGGTCTGGCATTAACGTTGCAGCTTGGAGCTTTGGAAGATAGATTTGCCTAATGACATATGTGTAGTTTGGCGAGTCCATCTGCTTTACAAGGTTACACCATCGTAGCATTTCGCAGCACACACAAACATACAAATGATGATAGCTCAGTCTTGTCTAAGTATAAGATCTCTATTGAAAATAGTAGTTTTTTAGTTATTTAAATTTCAGTTACTATAACCTTGAATGTCCTGCTTACATGCAACACTGATGAGGGAGACAGGATTGTTCAAAAAAGAATAGATGTAAATTCACAGCACGATTTTATCTAATGAAATATTCTGGAAAATGAGATTTCAATTTCCCAATTCTAATTTTTCTGCTTGCAGCACCCAGGACCAGCTGTTTGCATTTTAAGGGACGTAATTGCAGGTAACATCATCAGGCAGCCTGATTTGAGCAGTTCAGACTGCTGCAACTATCAAAATTTAGTATTAACATGTTGAAGTCCGACTAACAATACATCAGCTTTTACAAAAATCATTTGAGTGTTTGATGGACCATTCTGAGTATGTCTACAAAAAGACAAATGAAAAATTTCTCACTGCAACATCATTGCTCATTCATGTGGTTTGCTTCGCTTTCGCATTGTACTTGGTCAAACTAAGTCTGTGGTGCTTTCATCCTAAAAAGACAGTGATGAAGAAGAAAAGCAGGCAAAGAAGGAGATAAAAACGGTTCATCTATCTATCAACTCTGCACCAGAGTTTGACTGAGACTTTCAGACCTCTCGTTGAAAGCAGACCAAACAGCTCTGTTGGGAAAGCGACCTCAGTTTTATCCACTCTCTTAGATCTGTTGGATAAGTGGACAAGCTGTTCCTTTGTTTTTGCTTGTATGATAATAAGTCTCCAAAAGTACTGTAACACCACATGGTACTAGTGTTTGTTCAGCCCTTTGAAGTCAAAACTGCTCCACTACATGAAATCCTGCTCAAAGACTGTAGGCCAACAACTGGAAAAACTGTGAATCTGCCTTGTTAAAAAACAAATCTGTTCTAGTAAAACCAGCGCTTAAGGTTCCACAACATGAGAAAAAGCACCCTTTCGAAAACCTCAAACTAAGAATGCAGCCTAATCTAACACTATCAGTACATGGAAGTGCCCTGAATACTGTTTTACTGTTTAAAATGTAAGGTGAAAAGACTATGTATTAATTGATCTCTTCAGGCAGTCAAACACTTTTAACCAAATGCAGACTGATGAGTGAAGGATAATGTTTGATGTTTAACATGAGAAAGCTGCTGGTTTTCCATTTAATGTTAAATCAAAGGATGTTGAAAATGAGGCCAGTGCAGAAGTGTCTGCTGGAGGCAGGCCCAAAATCCCCAGTCCTCATTAACATACATGTTAAAAGTGCACACAGCAGAAGTTAACGTGTTAGCCTAGTACAGGAAAGGGTTTTGGTCTGATATGCTCTTGTCTTAATTTGTTAACCCTGTACAGGTGGGTGCATATTTTTTATTCAACTATTACAGTAGTATCAAAGGCCCTGGGCACCTGTAGGTCTTAGTGGCAGAGACCATGATTGGTCCCCTTCTAGGACTGTGCGGGTATGGACAAGTTTGTTTGACCGGCAGCTCCACCTGTTTTGATAGGGGGACTTGTTGACCTGTTTTCCCCTCTGCTTAGAATTTTTTACATGATAAATTCTCACCATAGCTCCACCTGTTTTAAACCTCTGCTGGTCTAATCAACCTGGGTTAATAGAAACACGTGCGTGGGTGTCCTGAGGCTTTAAGCCTAAGAATGATACATCATTCAGGGTGAAGCTGATCTGACCAACAGCTGGTTGCACCATAGCTATTTGCTATCAGGCTAAAGGTCTGCCCCAGTTCCATCATGTTGCCTTTTCTAGATCAAGCAAGAAAAAATGAGGGTGGAGACATTATTTCCAATATGGTGACCACCATTGTTAAGCTTCAAAACTCATCACCATGACTTCTCCCATGTTTTATACAATCTTTGGCTGAAACTACCTTCTACATGTTTCTCAACATCCTTTGGGAGCATTTATCTCAGTCCATAATGTAAAAAATATGGCTGTTTGGATGATTTACTCTTTCATTGATTTTATAAATCAGTCTTGGTCTATGTAATATGACTTTTTTGTCCCAAAACCCTCTTTAATGTCAAAGTGAAAACAGATTTCTACAAATTAATGTCAATTAAACAAAAATACAAAGGTAAAATAAGTGAAAGCATAAATATTCCCCTTGAAAGGGACTGACCTCATTCAACAGAGGTCCAGCTAATTGGTGCTAGTAGTCTCACAATTAGTGAAATGGAGATCACCTGAGTGCAGTCAATGTGTTACAAGCAATTGTAGTATAAAGTTTGCTGTGTCTGGAAGGTCTAGTCACAGTGGTCCTGGCTACCATTAAACCATGAAGACAGAGAACACTCAAAGCAACTTAAAGAAGTCAGGGGGTGGATACTAAAAAATTCCATCTGCATAGATCAGGCCGTCCTCTCAAACTGAATGTGCAAGAAGGAGAATAGTGAGGGGGACCACCAAGACACCTATGACTAGTCTGAAGGAGTTACAAGCTTCAGCAGCTCAGATGGGAGAGACTCTGCTAAAGGCAAAGAGAAAGCCACTGTTGAAGAAAACTCACATTAAATCTCGACTGGAGTTCATGCGGGAGACTCCAAGGTCAAATGGAAGTTCTTTAGTCTTATGAGACCAAAATGGTGCTTCTAGGCTGTCAGATAAGACGCTATGTTTAGCAGACACCAAAAACTGCGTATCCCCACTGTAAAGCACAGTGGTGGCAGCATCATGCTGTGGGGATGCGTCCCGGCAGCTGGAAGGCTTGTAAATGTACAGGGTGAAATGAATGTGGTAAAATATAAGAAAATCCTGGAGGACAAGCTTATTCAGTCTATAGCTTGGGAGAAAATTTATTTCCAGATAGACAATGACCTGAAGCATACAGAGAGAGCTACACAGAAAGACAACAAGGCAAATCTGGAGTGGCCAAGTCAAAGCCTAGATCTAAATCAATGAAGAATTTGTGGCTGGACTTGAAAAGGGCTGTTCATGCCTGAGCTTGAGCAGTTTTGCAAAGAAGAATGTAAATTCAAAGTGTCCAGATGTTCAAGCCTGATTGAGACCTATCCACACAGACTCAGTGCTGTGGTTGCAGCCAAAGGGGGTGAATATTTATGCAGTCACTTTATTTTACATTAAATATTTCTATTTGATTGGCATTACTTTGTAGAAATCTGTTTTCACTTTGACATTACAGGTGTTTTTGTTAATTTTTTTGGACAAAAAAGTCAAATTATATTGACCATGATTCATTCATTCATTCAAGCAATAAAAGGGTCCAACATCCAAGGCGGGTAAATACTTTTTATAGGCACTGTACCTGCTGAACTAAACTGAGAGATCTTGGTTAATAGCATCAGACATACCTTTGATCCTCCTGGACTCCTTTCGCTGGCTGGTTTTGACACCCGGCTGGATCTCGGCCTCCGCGGACATCCTCCACTGCTGAGTCCCTCGTCCTGCTTACAGCAGATCCACCATGGGTTAGCAGCACGCAAGCTAATCCTCCTCCAAACTCCCAGTGTCCGATTCCCACCACTCCTGTCCTTCTTTCAGGTGGAGAAAATCTCGTTGAATTCCATCATGAGACGTCTGGTACTCCTCAATAAATGAAGATCCAGCATTGACATCTGATCTCTGTCACTTCTGGCCCATCGTGTTGGAGTATTGCTTTAAAAATCTGCGAAAGGATGATTGAATTATGAGCTGTGAGACCCTCTTGAGAGCAGCGTCAGATCAGGTTTGACATCTTCTGGAGTGTACCTGAGTTCTCTCCATGAAGGTCAAGTATCACATGGTCCGTTGTTGCTCTTTTCTGAGTGTCCGCCTGTTACTCTGGAGTAATTCCCCCTGAGGGAGTCAGTGGCATTGATTGAATGAAATATTGTTCTTCAGAGCAGATCAGGAGTGGGTATTATTCTTTGGGAGAGCACTTCAGATGCCGTCCGACAGCCCATCACAGTCACTTGCCCCGAGCACTGCAAGGTGAGAGAGATAGAGATGACTGTCAATATTAAGCAGGAGCTGGTCGAGAATGAAAATGCCAAACACGTGGCCTCTTATCACTTATTACAATGTTGATTTAAGATACAAAAACGCAGTCACTGATTTAACAAATCATTTAAGGATGTTATTATCTTTTCTGGATCATCAATCCTTAATGAGAGTGCGGCACACGTGCTTTGTCAGTGCCCACCCTCGAAGGCAACCTGTGGTGAATATCTCTCTTAAATGTACTGCTTGTGAGTAAATGTAGAACATTAAAGCATGACCAATGCATCTGTGCATGCAAAGTACATTATCAGAAGATGGATTGTCAATGCTGAGAGCTGAAGCCGACAGTGCGAGAGGAGGGGAAGTAGCAGAGAGCGGTTAATGACAGCCTGTTTCAAAGCAAACTCTGGTGGAAATCCTGGCACCAGCGTCCATAAACTGGAACACCCCCCACCCCCCCACCCCCCACATTGTGCTTTAATGCCCTTGAATCATCCACTGCTAACATGGAGGCCGTGCCAAGCTGGCACAGTGGCTGGCACCGCTTCTGTTGGCATGGTGATGGGCCATTGTTGGAGAAAGAAGCCCTCAGCATCGCCCGGCCTGAAAAGAGCAGCAGCACATGGAGCACCAGGCACACGTTATGCAGTGTGACATTGTGTGACATTGTGAGAGGTGAGAGTGAGAATATGAGTGTGATTTCGGGGTCATCTTAGGTTTCTTTGAGATATGTGCAAGGGCCATGTTGCTTTTCACAATTTGACCCAAATACAGTTTTGAGACAGACTCATTAAGGGGAGATGTGAGAAGATACATCCTCTCACATCTCCGCTGATGAGTCTAGCTTTATACATATGAGCGGCTATGTTAAGCACTACTACATGAACTCATGTGTGCACTGTCTTGCTAACATCTTGACTGATTTTAACCTAAAAGGATAGAGCATAACACATGTAATAGAAAATCTCCAGAGTATCCATACCCAGTGTGTATTTTTCTCCAAAGAGGCATTCAGATGTGGTCAAAGGACAAACTTTTAAATCATAATTTTCATATGATTAAATGTGCATGTTTGAACTAGGGCTGTCAGTATTAATGCACTAATTGCACTAGATTAATGTCCATATTTAGTGCATTAATTTTTCTTAATTGCATGCTTAATTGTCCCTTTAAGCCCATATTGGTTAAGCCACTGCAATATCTCTGCAGTAATAAGTCCACCTCTGCTCCTTAAATTCTTATTTCCCTTTAAAAACTCACAGACAGCTCAGTGGACAAGACAAAAGTCATCAGCACCTTGTGCTATCAAATATTTACCTTTTTACTGTTTCTCCTTGTAAATCTTGACAAGTTCCCTTTGTCTTCAGCAATAGGATTAAACCAGAGGCGAAGCCAGCATTGTTTCTGGTCTTTGCCTAAACCAGCATGGGTCCTGGAGCATGCTTCTCCTCAGGCTTGCCCACAGAATTGGCTGAGCCCCTGCAAAACCCAGAGACTAGGCCCTCCCCAGTTGTGATTTATTAATGATATCAGTCAAGCTGGTTGGATCAGCTGCATTAATGCTAGAATTCGACCTTACTAACAGTTCCTGGAGCTAAAAAAGTATTAAGCTATGGTAAGGTTTTAATGTTCAAATCATCTATTTCTCAGCTGATGGCCAGCTGATCCCAAATAACGCCTCCCAGCTCCCACAGCCAATCACAGCTCTTTCTCTCAACACAGCAGTGTATTCAAATATGACTAGTTCTCACTAATCCCTGCTCGCATTAATGCTGATGCCTCACAGTGCTGCTGCTGGCAAAGCTGAACTTCCTCCACCCCAGCCTCCTCCTTTATAGCATAAAGCTTGTTGCAACCTCAAATTGAGATTCATACTGCTGCCTTGCTTCTCCCATAACTTTTTGCTTCACTGACACTGAAAAGCACTAGTGGTGCAGTTCGATCTTAAAAAAGACAAACCTTGGGGCGCAGGTGGCCAAGTGGTTAAGGCGCGCCCTGTGTGCATAGACGGCCTGGGTTCGAATCCGGCCTGGAGCCCTTTACCGCATGTCTCTCCCCTGCTCTCGTCCCTGTTTCCAACTCTATCCACTATCCTCCTCTATCAAATAAAGGCACAAAAATGCCCAAAATAAACCTTTAAAAAAATAAAAATAAAAAAGGACAAATCTTTACAGCCAAAATCATTTATTTTAAATGCTACTTTTCTCAAAGTGTATTCATTATTCTAAAACCATAACACGCCATACTGACTATAATTGTTCTTCATTGTCTGTATTATAAAGCTTTCATTTGTTTTAGTTGTCACAGTTTAGCAGATATAAAGTGAAGCTAGCACACAAACGGAAGATGAAAAAGTCGTTCAGATAACTGCTTTTCCACATTTATTCTGTCAGAACATTTCGGAGCCAGTACTTTTTCATGTTTACATCAGTAAAGTTGATGAATTGGTACATAAAGAGACGTTATTCTTTCTACGTGTCTCTTTTAATAAGTGTGAAGGACAGCCATCATCTTCCTTCCAAAACGCTGCATGAGGTGTTGCACCAGTTTCCCCAATTCAATTCTCGGTCTCAGTCCTTAGAATGTTGTCCCAGTCTGGACGGAGGGCAGGTCAGTTCAGCACCTGGACCTGGAAGCCATACTGTTGTGATGGATTTGGTATGTGGTTTAGCATTGTCTTGCTGAAATATGTAAGTCCTTCCCTGAAAGAGACGCTGTCGGGATGGGAGCATATGTTGCCCTAAAACCTCTATCTTCTTTTCAGCATTAATAGTGTTTTTCCAGATGTGTAAGCTGACCATGCTGCAGGGCCTTATGTAGCCTCATAATCAGAGATGCAGGCATTTGAACTGTGCCCTGATATCAATCTGGATAGGCCCTCTCTTCTTTAGTCCACAGTATACAACATTTGCTATTTTAAAAAGGAGTGTCAAATTTTGATTCATCTGACCACAGAACAGTTTTCCATTTTGCCTCAGTCCGTTTTAAATGAGCTTTAGTGATGTTTCTGGATTGTGGTTACATATGGTTTCTTCTTTGCACTTTTAGATGGCACAGTGAACTGGTGACAGACAGTGATTCTGGAAGTATACCTGAGCCCATGCAGTCTGTTTTTAATAACCTGAAGGGTTATAGGCATTCAACAATGACCTTCAACCCTGTCCCTTGCACACAGAGATTTCTCAAGATCCTCTGCATTTTTGATGGTATCATGTACTGTAGATCAGTGGTTCTCAACTGGTGGGTTGGGACCCAAAAATGGGTAGTGAAGTCCTTTTCAGTGGGTCGTGCATGTGTGCCTGGGAAAAAAAATTGCACAATATTGTCTATGAGACTCTATCATGCACGTTTTGTCCTGTTTGGTTGTTTTGTCACACTTTTTGTGCTGTCTTAGGCCCAAGCTCTAATATTTTTTCTATTAAATACATCTGATTGACCAAAAAAAATCTGCAAAATTTGGGTCAAAATTCTCCTTGAAGAGTTGATGGTGGGTTCCCGTGACCCAACCACTGCTGTAGATGGTGGGATAATCAAAGTCTTTGCAATTTTACACCGAGGAACCTTTTTCTGAAATTGTTCCACAATTGTTTTGACACAGTTTTCCACAGATTAGTGAACCTCTGCTCGTTTTTTCATCTGAGAGACTCTGCCTGTCTAAAATGCTCCTTCTTTACTCAGTCATGTTACTGCCCTTTTGCCAATTATCATTTTTGGTTGCAAAATGCTCCTACAGTACTGTACCACTTACTTTTCAAGCCTTTAATTGTCCTGTCCCTACTTTTTTAAAATGTGTTGCTGCCATTAAATTCAAAATGAGCACATATTTTTCATGAAAAGGTAAAATGTCCCTGTTTAAAGAGCAGACATGCTGTTTATTTTCTATTGCGAATAAAATATGAGTTTATGAGATTTGCAAATCATTGTATTCTGTTTTACATAGCGCCTCAGCTTTTTTGGAATTGGCTTTGTATGTAAATTTCCTCGTTACTCTAAGCTTAAAGTGAAGCCTTGAACTCCAAACACACACAGATGGAAATGATTTGAATCATCATTAGTTGCAGTTTTACTCTTGTCGTCCAAAGCCAATGACAGAAAAGACATGAATATGAAATTTCACATGACTTCCGCAAACTGAGCAGCATTATGACTTTAAAAAGCAGTGTCCTTATTAAATCTGGATAATCCACAGACCTTCATGAGAGCAGTTTTTATTGGAACTACTTTATGGTCCCAAGAAAGCTATTTAACAGGGATTGTGGATTATCCACAGTAAGTGGGACACTGTCTGCGGATAAAGATGTCATGTTGAATATTTTAAACATCATATTTTTGTGTTTTCAGCACCACAAATGGAATTCCTTTTACCAATACTTCGTTGGTTTTAGTCACAAACCAATGCAGAGAAAGAAAAATGCTGTTTTTGCACCATTTATTTAGACGTGGATTGTTTATTTGAGGCCTCTCTTTATCCCAAATGTGCATTCCTGCTGCCTTAAAATGTTTCTCTAGATATAAATCAACATTTATCTTTGACATTTTCACATCTAGTAGGAAAAATACAGAGTGCTAAACTCGTAAAATGGTCTGCATGGTATATAAGACGACATCTCAATGTAAAATGGGTTTGCTTTTGTGAGATTGAAGTAAAGCATCTAGATGGACATGTCTTTTATCTACAGATGCTTTGTGCACTCCTGTTTATATAAAGCAAATTGATCCATGAAATAGCCTCATTACAGCCTCCTCCTCCTCCTACAGACATGTCCTTCAGCCTTTCCATTATTCTCCAGCGAGCTCTGATGTTTAAGCTCATCTCATTTCCTTGAACATCAGCTCTGTGGAGTTGCCTCACCATTGGCTCTCCTCGTGCACAGCCGTCTAGACCGTGTGTCACTCCTCATGTGCGATCACTCGCTGCATAAAGTCACCCAGGTCTGCACGCAGGGGCGATCTCCACAGAAGCACTCTCCTCAAGAAGGAGCCACAGAGTGCATGCGATGGGAAAGGTATTTTCCATGTCACAAAGAGCCTTATCACAATGTAATTTTCATTACGGACGAAGTCGATATGCCTCATTGTATTAGATGCAAGAGCGATTTAATGCGATGTACGGCTGCTTGTCAAAACCAATGCTATCTAGGTCACCCAGACTCCCCAATCTGCTCTGTGTTTTAACAGCTCCCAGTGTCTCTTATGATTTGGGTCAGAGTTAACGAGCATCACTCGTCTCGCTGCTACTCCCAACTGTTTGGGGATGTCAAAAAGCCCCTGACAAAAGCCACCTTTTATTTATTAATCTGTTCTTTTTAGTTCTACCTGTCTAAAGAGCACGGGGGAAAACTTCCTCGAGGGATTTAATTTCTGCTCACATTTCCTTATTTCATCCCATCAACCCGCAGCTGTCGTCGTCTCCGTCTGTCTGTATTTTTACAAATCGTCTCTGGAGATGTTTGTTTCCTGCTTGCGTCAGAGTCTTTGCCCCGTGACCGGATTATTGAACGAGAACAGGCACGCTGCAAGAAAACCTGATGTATGGCAACTCTCTTTCCTTAACATTAAGCACATCAATCATGCAGGCCATTGATTTTCAGGGGAGGTGTTTGAGTGTATATCCTTCAGAAGGTGCAGTGGACCCTCTGGGTAACTCACAGGCACATACATCTTGTCAAACAGCATCAGAGTATTGGGATTAGACGGGATCTGAATTTTATTTATGAGAGTAAACTATCCTGTATTTGTTGTTTGAAGATGCCAAACTTTAAAAATGCACATTTACTCTCATAACTTTTATAGACTTCTACATCACATTTGCCACAGATAACAACAAACAATACACTGGGACATCCAGCTTGCTAGTTTACTTTTTTTCTGCAGTAATTTAATATTTACCAGCCTGATGCTATAATTGTTTCAATTTTTTTTTTTTTTTTTTTGATCATTAATCTCCACTCAGTACCCTAAATTGACAAAACAGGCAGAATTTTAGACATTTTTGTATCTTACTAAAAATAATAATAAAAAAAAAAAAAAACCTGAAATATCACATTGGACATAATAAGCCAGACCTTTACTCGCTGCTTAGTTGAAGTCCCTTTGTCAGCAATTACAGCCTCAAGCTTTGCATGTCTAGATTGGGATGTTTTGCCATTTTCCCTTCCAAACTCTCTCAAGCTCAGTCAGGTTGGATGGGGACTGCCTGTGGACAGCCATTCTCTCTAGTGATGTTCTATAAGGTTCAGGTCAGGGCTCTGGCTGGGCCACTCCTGTGTTGTCTTGGCTGTGTGCTTAGGATCATTGTCATGTTGGAGGGCGAACCTTCAACTCATTCTGAGGTCCTGAACAGGTTTTCATTGAGGATATCTCTATACTCTGCTCTGTACAGCTTCCTTCAAGCCTGATCAGTCTCCCAGTCCCTAGTGCTCCCAACAGCATGATGCTGCCACCACCATGCTTCACTGTTGGGATGGTATTGGGCAGGTGATGAGCTGTGCCTGGTTAATCCAGATGTAGTGGAACGTTGTCCTATCTCTGGAGCCCCATCAGAGTGACCCCCCCCCCCTGCTCAGTCTGGCCAGGCGAGCAGCTTTGACGAGTCCTGGTTGCGCCCCAAACTTCTGTGTCCCCAAGAGCACCGTGCAAACAGAATTTCAGTACCTTCCCCAGATCTGTGCCTTGCAACAATTCTGTCTCTAAGCTCTACAGGCTGATCCTCTGACCTCGTGGCTTAGTTTTTCCTCTGGTATGCACTGCCAGCTGTGAGACTTTCTATAGAGAGGTGTGTGCCTTTCCAAATCATGTCCAATGAATTTAATTTACCACAGGTGGACTCCAGTCAAAGTGAAGAAAGATCTCAGCAAAGATCAAGAGAAATTGGAATACCTGAGCTAAATTTTACAAATGTATTTAGAAAAATAATCATATATATATATATATATATATATATATATGTAAACATTTTTCAGAATCTGTTTTGAATTAGCCCTAATAGGGTACTGAGTGTAGATTAATGAGAATAAACATGATTTTTTTTCCTTTCCACTGTAGCATCAGGTTGCAACATAAACGTGAAAAAAGTAAAGGGGATCTGAATAATTTCTTAAAGTACTGCATAGTTATAAAAAATGGTCAAACAGTGTTTATGGAGTACAGGCATCACTGATGCAAGGTATGCTGAGAGACTAGAGAACAAAATGTATTTTATCCCTTTCCCTAAACCTCACATAAACACAGCCATGTGTCTCCTCTGGATTAAGCTGAGTGGCAGACCACACAGTTGGCTCAGCACAAAGATCAACAAGGATGTCTACATTTGTTCTTGGGTAAGGCAACATAGTTTTAGCAATGCATTCATGCTGTCAGAAACACTGTACATAACACCACAAACAAACTTTTCTACAAATGTTACCACAAGTTAGCTAATCGTCATTAAGGCGTATATCAGCTTCATAACTTCAGATCATCTTATCATGTTTCTATCTTTGATCTTTTACCATCAGACTTCAGTGTAAACTGTAGCCACTGGTTGTAGCTAACGCCCATCCAACTGAAAGCCATCAACCTCCTGAGACTTGAGCTTCTGTTTAGAATGCATTTTAGATTTCTTCCATTTATTTGAGATAAGTAGGACCAGATAAGTTTAAAAGCTCCTCTTATTTTGCACAGAATTTTTATTTGACCGAAAATGATGTTCACAAATCTCCTGTAGGCCTTGTTTTTAAAGAAAATCCAGCACTGGATCAGTTTTAGTGCAGATGTTTTGGTCAGTTTGTCCTTTGTTGGGGGTCATCAGTGAGCCAGAAATGTTCAGATGAAGACAGCTATGGTGTGGTCATTTTTCTTGTTGGTTTGATAATGGACGACATGGGGAAAATTTCACAGTTCTCAATTTTTTGGTAAATTTCCTCTCAAAAATCCATACAAATGGCCAATCAATTACAAAGAAATGACCTAGAAATGCCTACGAAAATTCTAAAACACATTTTAGAGTATCCCAAATTTTCTTCAGATTTTTTTTCCGATTTATTTCTCACTTATTCTCCCAAACTTGCGAATATATTCCCCAAAACTGATTTAAAAAAAAAAGGAAAATTCCCCCAAATATCCAAACAAATTCCCTAAAGTTTCCATGAAAATTATTGAAATTTTTAAAGAACCCCCCCAAAATTTTGAAATTCCTGATCAAATTACAAAAATTACAAATACATTTCCCAAATGTTCATGAAGTACATTCAATTTTCAGCAAATTTCCCCCAGACTTTTGAATCAAATTCATCAAAAAAACTGTGCAAATTTCCTACTCAACTTCCAATTAAACTATCAAAATGATTTAAAAAACATATCCCAACAGTTTACATGAAAATACACTTTTAACTTGACTGTTTACTAGAGGCTTTTGCTACACTGCAGGTGTGTAAGATCAATAAATTCATGTCAGGATCATAGACTGGAGAGTGGACGATGTCTGATTACAACAGCCATGTGGACACTGAAGGTGGCTTTGAAGTCAGTCTACAGTGGCTGCGGTATATAAAAAACATTTTAAGATATTTAGATACATTTAAAATAATTGGGAAAAAGAGGTTGAGTCTCTTAAGCTTCCTCCTGACAACAAACTGACAAATGTGCCGACTTTTGGTCTTATCAGCTAAGCTTCATGAGTCTACTTGCTTCATTACCAAGAAAAATGAGAGGATAACGATAGCTTTAAGAATGATGTCTTAACTCAAAACACACAAATATTAAGAAGCATTAAAAATACAAACCTGAAGTTTTTACAGTACTGTTTTCATATTAATGAAGCTCAGTGTTAGTAGTTTATGCAGGACATGGTAGTCATACGCCCAGCTGTGATCAGCTTACAGCCAGCTGATCCCAGTTATTGCCTCCCAGCTCCCACAGCCAATCACAGCTCTTTCTCTTTCTTTAAATATGACATACTTCTCACTAATCACTGCTTGCATTAATGTTGCTGCTGCTGGCTAAGCTTAACTTCCTCCACCCCAGCCTCATCCTTTATAGCATAAAGCTCATATTCAGATTCATGCTACTATGGATTAATTGCTTTTGAACTAATCTGATTGTATTCTGTAGGTTTTGTCATAAATGTACAGTAACTATCCATATGGGGGTTTCTAGTCACACGTTCTCTGGAAAGTCAGAGCATGCTGCTTGGCTAACCCAGGGAGCGTCTTTTGAGCAGAACCTTCTCTGCCAGCTAAAACTCTACATCCACTTTGGAAAAAAGTGCAATAAATTTAAAGGCCTTTCTGCAGGCATTTTTGTTAACATTTCAGGTACTACTTTATACCAAAATTATTGCACCCTTTAAGCCAGTGGTTCTCAACCTTTTCAGCCCGCGACCCCCAAAATAAAGGTTCCAGGGACTGGGGACCCCCACTGTACCTGAAGGTGGTCTACCACAGCCATGAACAATCAAGAATAGTCATGTGCAGACAAGGCCGCCTATAAGGAGGATAAATGGGAGAGCTTTCTGGGGCTCAGTCAAACTGGGGGCTCATGGTCAGCAAATATCATTGTCCATTATAAAGTTAAGCTGTGGTATCCATATATTTTATTTAATCTGAATAATACCCACTCTTATCAAAGACACAGATATCGTTTTTTATTCATGTGTAGCCTTTTTAACAATGTAAATCTCTTTTGTTAGATTTGGAATTAAATCTAAAATGGGTTAATATCACCAAAAAAGGTGGAAAGGTGATGAAATTGGTTTTTAAAAGTAGCAGAAATGGGTTAGAAGAGGCAAAAGTTTGATAAAAGTAGCAAAAATAACCTCCAAAAAATAGCAAAAACAGTTTTAAGCAAAAAAATTAGTAAAAGTGGATTTAAAATGGACGGAAATGGCTTAGAAGTGGCAAGTATGGTTGGAAATTTGGTGAAAAGGGATTAAAAATTGACATAAACAGGCAAAAAAGGGTTAACTGAGTGAAGAATGGATAGAAATGAGCAGAAATGGGTTAAACTGGAAAAAACTGACATATCAAATAGTGAAATGTGGTTTAAAATGGGCAAGAATGGGCGAAAAAAGTGATTAAGAGTGGCAATAATGGGTCAGCAAAGGGAATAATAGGCAAAAAGTGGCAAGAATTGGTTTAGAAGTGACAAAAGCACGCAGAAATAGTGGTGGAAAGGGTTTAAAATGGACAAAAATGGGTTTTAAGTGGCAAAAATTAGTTTAGTGGCAACAGTGTAATTTTAAAAAGTAGTTTTAGTGTTTTTAAGACATCTGGAGACCCCCTCTCAGTGTCTCAGGACCTCCCAGCGTTGAGAACCACTGCTTTAAGCAATTATGTAGTTGTATAGCCTGGGCGTTGTGATTGCAATTGGAAGTAGATTAACTATGCTGCATTAGTTCATGGGTGTTGAAAAATGCAGAACTGGGTCTTAACAAGACCAGGTTTTGATCTCCATCCCTAATACAAGCTTCTTAAATGTGTTTCAGTTTTTCATAAGTAGGAATTTCCTGCTTAATGCCACTTGTTTGGGATAAATTAAATCCAGTATCTCAAATCTTTAATTAGTTTGAGAGACAATAGGCTGTAAATTCAAATAATTACTTATATTCAGTCTTGCCAGTTGCCTCAATCAACTTACTATTTTTTTTTTGCACAATAAACAAACAAAACAATAACCTCCCTGCTTTATATAATATATGGAGGAGTTTCTATATGTCTGATTATTTTCTTAGAAGTCTTTATTTTCTTTTAACAGTTTAAAATGGCAGTAAATCTCAGATGGAGTCGTGTTTCTGCTTTCAGGTTTCCAAAATTATTTAATTATGCACATACATAAGTGGAATTCCTTGATACGGTGATTTGTTTGGAATAAACTGAAGACCATAATTTGGATCTTTGATTGATGTGAGAGAGACAATGGGTTGTAATTTCCAATAATTACATGAGTTATGTTCCCTAGCTGCCTCTATAAATGAAAATGATTCATTAACTGTGATCAAATTTTTAGTCATGTTTATCGTCTCTGAAATATAATGTGCAATCACGGAGCACGGGTTGATTTCTAAATCAGATCATTCTTGAGATTTTTTTAAGCCTTTTTTCCGGAGAACCACGTTTAATAGACTTCACAATCAACCTCATATTGTGTGACAAGCCTCTGTGCATCCTGCCATCGACGAGTAACAAAGGTTGAACAGCCATCTATCACTGGATACGGCCAATTACACCTCCATTCACTGCGGTCCCGACGGAAAGGTGCAGTCTGTGCTCCAGCTTGCATGTGACGGAGGAGGAGGAGTGAGGAGTGAGGAGCACCCCTCTCCCACCCACCCCCACCATCCCTCCGACCATCACCTCGCTTCATCGCCAACGCTGGCATGGCTCGAGGCCGGTAGAAATGTTTGTTCGACAGACCTGCTTTGGCACCTCGCGCTGGTCATCTTTGTTACAAAATAGCCCCCAGCTTATTGAGCGGGACACCACTGTCACAACCTGGCCAAACAAAACTCCTTTGAGTCGCCCTGCTGTGTTACCTTGTGTCACCTAAGGCATCGACGACTGGTCAGCACTGCTATCTGCTCTCCATATCTAAAGCCTTTAATCCTTGCTGTTGTGATAGTTACAGAGCTGGATGATATTGTATTCTACATCAGCTCTTATCGCAGCCTCACAATCAACAATAAGAATGTCTCATGTGGCCTTACAAGGGGCTGATAACCCCTGAATCTAAGATAAGGTTTATTCGTTTTTTGGACTAATTCAATTCTGACTTTGGGCGGTTGAGTGGTGTACAGGTCTTTGGGATAACACTGAAATTAATTAACACATTCTGACCATGCACTTCAGCAGGTTAATCATGTTACATGGCATGTCATGGCAGGCTAAAGTCACACTAATGTGGAAAGAAATGCAAATTAACAGAGACAATATCAAGAATGGAACATGAGAGCAGCTCTTTCTGGCTGTAATTACCTGTGCTTTCTCCTAAATGTTAACATAAACAAGCATTTTGATACCTTTTCAGATGCCTTAACTTAGCACCAATATGAGACCTCCAAAAATACTAATGGAAAAATACTGTCAAAAAAAATATTGTCATTTTTCAGTTACTTGTACAGTACATCCCCAGCAGCTAAAATGAAATACTGCTGATCCAGTACAGCAGCAGTCATGGCTTTACTATCCTAGTCAAAGTAGCAGTGAGTAGAAGTGTTTATTTACATTAGTGTGTTCGACTCGGCTGCTACGGGTTGCACCAGCTGTGCTTAGGTTCAAACATAGCCTAGTTTGAATATAAGTTCTTACTTAGGACGGAGTTTACACTCTCCTAACATTTAAGGTGTTGCACTAGCTGTGATAGTTTCAACGTAGGCGTAAGTTCTAACTTAAATCTTACACCTAACCCCTACTAGGTGTAAAGTCCTAAGTAGAAAACGTCTGTCATAGTGATAGCTCCAAAAGATGTGATAACCTGGAAGGTGACGAGGAGTTGAGGATTTTACCGGAAATTTGGAGTCAGCACTGCATTCTCCATGATCAATAACTGCTGTTTTCCATGAGCGGAGATCATTTCCGTCATCCACTGTTGTATTATCTTATGTTATTAGCGATTTCACCACTTGATACCAGTGTTGTTATTTATACTGGCTCTAGGTTTAGGCTGTAGGCTTCACAATACTTACATAGGCAAAATGCCTTGTCATATTCTTCATCCACGTTGGATGCTGTTTGAGGATTAATAGCAGTTAACAAACGTTATTTTTAGCCATTCACGTCTGTAGCAAACACAGGGTTACAAATTTGTTTTTCAGTGATTTGTTAAAGTAAGACCATATGTCATATCGGCGACAATATTTTGGTTAGTTTGGACGTAAATATCTACTAGTAAAGATCAACCTTATGTCTCTGTGGTGCAACCGAACAATGACACAACTTAAGTTAGAACTTAACTAGTTTCAACGTAGGGTTTAGTGTGGACTTTACGCCATAACTTAAGGGAGAACTTACGCATAGCTGGTGCAACAGGCTGCTGAGCTTTAGTTACTATCAGACATCTTTGGCTGACCTGTAATGCCAGTTATGACTCAACAAGTCAGCAAGCAGCACACTAGTTCCATGTTGAACAGTGAAAACAAATACAACTTTAATGCTGTGTAGATTTCATACAAATTCTATGCCATGTTGCTTCTGGTTTCTTTGCCAATTTTTTCTTTGCATTTATGTTGTTCAGCTTCCATAAAAGACCATAACAGGCAGTGTATGGTAGCAATATAGTAGTGTATCATATCAGATCGTATCTTGGCGTGTTGTGTTATGTCATCTCATATTGTTTCTGATTGTCTTGTCTTGTCTCATATCGCTTTTATTCTACTGTATTTTATCCTATCATACTGTATTATATGGTATTGTGTCTTATGATAAACTATCATATCTTATGTATTATATAATGGCATGTCCTGTCATGTGGTATCATATTTTATCTTGTTATATCATATTGTGGAATATTATATTATGATATTATATGATATTATACTGCATTTTATTATCTTATAAATTATCATGTGTTAACTTATATTGTATCCTATGGTATCGCCTCTTCTCATACTGTCTCACGTTGTCTTATCTCATATCATTTGTATTGTATTTCATGTTATCATAGATTGCATTTTATCATGTCTTATTCATTTCTGTATCAGATAGTCTGGTATTGTATCCTATTGTCTCATCTTGTACTGTATTGTATTGTATCCTTATCATATTCCATCACAACGTATCCTGTTGTATACTATTAAAATGAATTGAAACATAACGTATTTCACTGAATCTTATTTATCATCATACTGTCTCTTATCAAATCACATCATATGGTACCATTTTGTCTCATGTGTCCAATCTATCATGTTATCATTTCATATTGTATTATCGTGTCTCATCATAAATCATCGTATTGTATCTTCTCATATCATATTCTATGACATGGTATCACCTCTGCTTATACTGTCTCATCTCATATCATTTGTATTGTATTTCATGTTGTCGTGCTGCAGTTTGCATTTCTGTTTCATAAAGTCTTGTATCATATCTTATTGTGTCATTTCATCTAATCTCATATTGTATCATAAGGTATAGTTACATAGCGTGTTGAATCATATTGTCTCATCTTCTATTGTATTACATAATAGCATCTTATCTCTTACTGTCCTATCTCATATGGTATCACATCATACCTTCACTTATACATTATTTTATAGTATTGTATCCTATTGTACCATATTGTCTCATCTCATATTGTTTTGTATCCTATCATACTGTATCATATATCACGTTTGACCATGACACTGTCTGATAGCATGGCACTGCCACTGGTTGCATTTCCTGTTGGTAGCAATAAAATTCATTGTGGCTTTAAAGGCTTGTGGCCTGTAGGAAAATAGGAAACAAGTGAAGCTGCTTAGAAAATAGAATATCAGATGAGTGCGTTGGCATGCTAGCTGAAAGCCAGTTTTTGCATTTTCAGAGGCATTTCTGAAAGCAGTATGGGACAACTCTAACAATAAAGCAGGGCCGTAATTGTATACCTTAATTTGTATTCACTTGAGTTTTTATATTAACTTCTTCTTGCCCAGGATTCGCAGATGTAAATAATTTATTAATAATTCTGGCTGAACAGCTGTGTAGAGCATGCCCCCTGTCAAATAAACAAATAAACTAATTTAGTTCATTAAGTTAATACATTCAGTAACTAATAAGAAATTCTACAAAAAGCATGAATTTAAAACTACTTCTGGGGGAGAAAGTCAAAGGATGACCAAGGTCAGAGGAATTTATCATCAGGGAACTATAAATATTTATGTTACAATTAAGGGAAATTTATCCAATAGCTGCTAAGATTTTGATTCTAGACCAAAGTTGTAGGCCAACATGGTAGGAGCTGCCCTGCTTGCATGGCTAAAAACCAAAGGATGTTAGAGGCATGATGAAGGACCCTAATGACAATATGTGATGGAATTGGGAAAATAACCAAGCTCTCTTTAAGCTAGCTAAAATCGGAATAACATTTACATAAGATGTAAGCAGAGGAAATGAGGACAACTACTCACATCATACTATAGAGCTAGACTATTCCTTTTGATTTGAGCAAGGATTTATCTGAGGCAGAACAGAAATATGGTCGCCAGAGAGGGCGAAGGACCTCGCCTTTCTTCTCCTCCTCCTCCTCTTCCTCCCCAGCCTTCCAGGGGGAACTGATAGCCTCTGAGCTCAGGCTGTTCAGCCACGGCCCATTAGTTCACCTCATTCTGACAAGATGGAGGGCCTCTGACGATGGAACAGTCAAGTGTGCAGGCTGGAGGAAGAGGAGGAAGGGGGGGTAGATAATACACACCAAAAAAAATTCAGCTGGGGTATTCGAAGCGTTCTCATTTACTTTCTGAAGAAAGAGTGAGGCCTCATTGCTTTGGGTTCAGCTGCTACAGCTGGTAAACTAAATAAGCGTTGCCACACAGTTGCTTTGCTGTGCAGATTTATGTCAGTAAGGCCTCGGAGCGGTGCACTCAGCTAGGCGTGGCTCCAGCGCGGCCCCGGCTCGGCTTCTCAGAGGGCAGAGAGGAGCTGCCCTCTGAAGTGCTCCTGCATTATCCCTTTTTACCAGCTCAGCTGTAGGATAACTGCACCCAATTTAGACGGAGGGAAGCCGGGGAGAAGATGTGCCTGTGTGTGCGTGTCTCTTCAAATCTGAGACATGACAGAAATGAACAAATACTCTCTCGCTTGCGCAGCACACGTCTCAAGGTGCAAATATTAATGGGGTTTATTTTGAAAGTTTGCATTTCTCCGACTGCTTCTGCCTCCGTAACAGACATATTCAGGCTAATAAAGTGTCACTAGCTCCCCATGGTGATGGTAAACAATAGCGTGACAACAAGATAGCTCACATTTCCCTTCTTTTATTTATCTAATTCAACACACAGCACACAGAGGAGGGTCTGGAAACGTGGCCAGCGTGAGGCTCCAGGACCCCTCTCAGAACAGTTAATTGGTGGATCTGTCTCTCCAAAACACCTCCTCTAATGTTGCTCTGTGGCTTCCCCTAGGAGTCTTTAATTCACTGTTGATTTGGTGTGTTGTTGTGCTGTGTCCCAGCGTCTGAACAGTGTGTTGAAACAGGCTATTTACCACGTTCAGTAAGAGAGAGGGAGAGCTGGGCCTGCTCCAGCCGGCCTGGACAAACACCAACCAATCTTTTCTCCTTCTGTCTCTTTATATTTTTTCATTTTTTTGAATCTCTTCGGCTACACTTTCAAATCCAGCTCTCCCCTCTCCTGTGCCCTCTTTCTTTTTGTCTCCGTCTTTTCAAACATAATGTCCGTTTGTGAAAAGAGGTTGAAGCACGTTTTATTTTGCTGCCACCCCCACCTCCCTGGCCTGCTTTTGTTGGTTACAAAGGGGCCGTGGAAACCTTGGTTTGGTCATTATTTCATGTGGAGAGTAATTAATGAGACAATTAGGCCTTTTTTCCTCCTTCTGTATCCTGTTTGAACTAAATAAATAGCCAAAGGTGTCCTCTTTAATTGCACTACATGGGTCATGGATATAATTAAGAGACGTTAGAAGCCTCTTTATGAAACTAGACTATGAATAAACGTCTCCATGTTTGTTGTTTCGGCTTTATTCAGGTTTTTAAAAGACTCAGATTTGATTCAGAAGTATTTTGGACAGGCATTCTGACAATCAAACACAGCAGAGAGCCGGTGACAGGAGATAAAAGTTGTCGTGATCAAACAGCTGAGCACAAAAACATTACCTGCAGTCGGAGAGTTAATGAAGCGGAGGGGAAACACCGAACAGACGTTTCAAACAGGAACCTTTTTGTTTTTCTACTTACTGTCACAGCATGGGATGGAAGCTGTCATGATGAGACACACCAGACACACAATGTTCAGAAGTAGTTTGAGTTAATGTAAATGAAAGCGGTGTGACACATTTTAGACTAACTACAGTCAAACCTGAGTGTTTTGTTCCTCATTACTGTTGTCATTTAAGCGACAAAGGGACTGAACAGACGTTATTACGCTGGGAGAGAAAAAGAAGAGGGACTTTTCTCTTTGATAAAAAAGGCTATTTGGATTTTTTCTGTCTAGGTTTTATGTTTTCTTTTATCCATCACTTAATTTGCACAAACCCCCGCCAGTGCTCTGTCCCTGTAGTTACAGGCTAATAATCATCCAAACTTTCATTCATTCAAAGTGGCTGAAGAGTGTTTAGTAATCAGGACAATAATGCTGCTTGCCAAAATCATTCATTTGCAACTTAGACAATATTTTTTTAAATCAATTTACAAAAATAAGCAAAATTACTTGAGGGCTTTTTTGTATTTGGTTGGTGGGGAACTTCAGGGCAGTGAAAATAATCATCCATCCATTATCTGCATGGTTTATTCCATTTGGGGGTCATTGGTGGCTGGAGCCAATCCCAGCTGTCATCGGGCAAGAGATGGAGGGCGGGGTTCACCCCAGTCAATGACAGGGCTGACATATAGAGATAACCAACCAACTATGCTCACACTCACATCTACGGGCAATTTAGAGTCAGCCGTTAACCTAACAAGCATGTCTTAGACAGTGGTAGGAAGACTGAAGAGCCTGAGCATGCATGGGAGAATGAGTAAACTGGACAAAAGTATGCGGACGCCTGACCATTGACACTGTATTCAAATACATGTACTTCAACATGGACTTGTTCCCCTTTTCCAGCTATAACAGCCTCCACTCTTCTAGGAAGTCTTCCCAAGAGATTTTAGAGTGTTTCTGTGGGAATTTGTGCCCATTCATTCTGTAGAGAATTTATGAGGTCAGGCACTGTTTTTGGACAAGAGGACCTGGCTCGCAATCTCCATTCCAGTTCATCCCAAAGGTGCTTGATAGGGTTGAGGCCAGGGCTCTGAACTCATCAAACCATGTCTGTATAGTCTGTGCTTTGCACGCTAGGGCACAGTCATGTTTGGATAGAAAAGGGCCTTCCACAAACTGTTGCCACAAAGTTGGAAGCAAAGCATTGACCAAAATGTCTTGGTATGCTGAAGCATCAAGATTACTCTTCACTGGAGATAAGGGGACTAGACCAACACCTGAAAAACAGCCCCATACCATTATCCTTCCTTCACTAAATTTGACAGTTGGCACAAAAAAGTCAGGCAGGAAATGTTTCCCCCCACATCTGCTGAATGCAGACTCGCCCATCTTACTGCCAAACAGAGAAGTGTGACATCCCCCCACAGAACATGTGTCCACTGCTCCACAGTCCAGTGTTGTTGTGCTTTACATCACTCTATCTGACACTTGGTATTGGACTTGATGATGTGAGGCTTGCCTACAGCTGCTCGGCCATGATTAATTAATTCCAGTGGAAGTTTGCAGCTATGAAATCAGCAGACCATTGGCAACTTTTAAGCACTGTGCACTTTAGCAGTCGTTGACCCTACTCTGTGATTTTAGGTGGTTTTCTGCTTCATGGCTGAGCTGCTGTTGTTCCTAAATGCTTCCACTTTTTAATAACATAACCTACAGCTGACCGTGGAATATCCAGCTGGGATGAAATTTAATCAACCATCTTATTGCAAAGGTGGCATCCATCACAGTACCAGTTTGGGGGAATTAATTTATAATTTTGGGTGATGTCATGGATTTTTTTTTTCCAGATTAATTAGAAAGAGGGGTATCCTTTGAAAATTCAAGATGTTTGGTGGGATTTTCCCATTACTTTTATGGAACTTGGGGAATTAATTTATCATTTTTGTGGGAGGGGAATTTGCTTTGAAATTTTTGGGAAATTTTCTTGTTAATTTTTATGAATTCACATTGAATGTTTGGGAGAAATTTTATTGGAATGTTTGAGCTTTATGAAAAAGTTTCACAGCCCAGGTCTCAGGAGGATAAAATACATTATTAAAGTAGAACTATTGATAAAAGTCTCTTAATGTTTAATGATAAAGTAAGTTCATTAAATGAGCCAAAATTTCTCAACTGCCAGATTCTCCACAATAATTTTCTTGCAGGGCCTGAGGGCCTGAACCCGTCTCATTAAAACTGTAATATTCTTCTTCTTTGGTCATTTTATATTCAGGGTTTTACATAGTCCTAAATCTGACAGTCTCCTTGAAAAATGGTTTCTTCTGCTGTAAAAACTCCACAGTTGGTTGGAGTTTCCTCTCAGACAGCTGCGTGTGGCAGGAATATGCCTGAGAGGAAATATAGGAGTGATTGACATCACATACAAAGGAGAGTTAGCATGACTAACACTCAGCTCTGATAACACGGATGGGTTATTTGGTTTGCTTTTATGACTCGACTAGTTTCTTGCAGGCAGCTGGAGGAGCTATTCAGGCACAGGGACATTTTTTTGTCTCAAATAAATTACACTTCAGCACTCCTAAAAAGCTGTTTCTTTCACTGACGTCATTGTCTCTGCAGCTGAGCTTTATGCATCTCAAAGTACTTTAAACTCTTTTCTTTAATCTCGGAGGACGCCTTTGTTGCAGCTCAGCTCCCCCTCTGTGTAGTCACAGGTTTGTCGTAAAACTCCACTTTAAAACTCGACAACCCACACACCCTCTCAGAAACTGTCTATTCCCTTGACAACGGTACAATATGTGCGGGTGTAATTAGAGGATCTCCCTGCACACCTCAACGTCTCTCATTAATCTCTCATGAGTGATTAGGCGGTGGCGACGTATGGAGCAGTGGGAGGTGTGAAACTGGGTGTGAAACTGTTGTCATCTCATATGTTATCGCACTCTGGAGACCGAGAGGATTAAACCACGCCGGGCACAGCCCATTGGCAGCTAATCATGCCGCTAATGATAAGTGAAATATTCCACTGCCTCTCATTACAATGGCATCACAAGGTCAAGATCTCACACAGATAGTGAACACAAACAAGCAGAGCGGCTGTTGTCTTCAGCGGTTTGTGTTGTTTTATATAAACCCGAAGCAGAGGTCTGATACGAGCCCTCTGAATGTGACACTTGACGGCTGATTAGAGGCAAACATCAGGGTGGGCTCATGCTGCGACGCTCTGATGAGAAGTGATCTAAAGGGTCTTGTCAGCAGACGTCATGCTGACCGCCGCTGCTGTGCCAGATGCTCGCTGTTCGCTGCAACTGTACATCAGAAAATGTGGGATGTGATCCCTGCAGGCATCAGTACGAGAGAGAGAGAGTTACATTTAATTAAAAAAAGGTACAAAGTTACAAATGAGAGCAAATGAAACCACTCACTCTGGTTAAAGAAATATCAGGAGGGAGACTGCATTGAGATTGTCACATTTGCTAGAAGCCTCGGGAAACCTCTAATCTTCACAACTGGACCCTCTCTTAAGTCAATTAAAGTTGGCATACACCCAGTAAACATCTGTTAAGTATTAGGAGTAAGTTTTACCCTAAATTGAAGAAAATTTCATGACATTTCTCTCAAACTTGCTAATATGGATTTGATTAAGAGTGGTAAAGCATTTCTAATCTATCAAAATTCTGTGACAGCCCCACAAGGCTTAGGGGTCCCTCAAGGCTAAGGTCAAGGCCCCACTCTGTTTTCTTTGATTTTGCTTCCTTTGGTGGCAGTTTAGGAAAAAAAATACAGAATTTCTTTCATTGCTTTGCAGATCTACCTGCCCATAAACAAACACAATGAACACTCTGTTACGTTGTCTCGAAGATGTTAGATCCAAGATGGAGCTAAGTTTCTTGACACTGAATTTAAATGAATCAGAAATCACTGTCTTTGGTCAACCTGAACTCGAGGTTGGTTATGACAGTGCTCTTGGCATTCTGTAATAAAACACTGGAGTTATCTTTGATAGCTCCTTGAAGTTTGGTAAACAGATATTATCAGGGGCATAGAAATGTTTTTCCTTTAAAAAAAGAAACCTCTATAAAGTGCATCAATTAAATAGTAAACCAGAGTTTATATTTCATGAATGGACTTCATATAATGAGGGAGAAAACTGCAAGTCACTCACAAAGCATTCTGGAAACAGAGGGTAGGAGTTGAATATTATGGGGGTAGACGGGGTGAGAGAATGCACAATCGTGCTCCATCACAAGTGAGCACCACAAAACTTTAGTAAGGTACAGCAGCAGAATGGCAATCCAACACTGCGTCCAACACTGAATTGACTTTAGCAGTTTGTCTTTATTGTGAAGTAATTCCCAACCCATGGTCCGGGACCCCGTATGAGGGGCGCCAAATATCTCAGGGGGCATGAGTCTTTGACTGCTCAGAGGTTGTCAGAATTAGATGTACATAAATGGACCAAAATCCTGATAAATCACTTATTAAATTGTTTATATCAAGATTTATATATATATATATTTATATATTGGTAAGAAAACACACATAGGCCTATTTTGCTCAGGTTTTTATCAATGAAACAATTCAAATCAAAGTTGATGATGTCGCACTGTTTCCTATGGGTCTTTGGGGGGCTCAGTAAAGTAGTCTATCTATACTCACTTAGCTATCAATAAATGCAAATACAGTAATATTAAACTTTTAAAACTTGACATGGCCCTCACTGTTGTCTCTCTTGCTGCTTTTTCATACTTTTCATAGAATATTGTGGTTTCACCTCACAATAAGCCCACTCAATGGTTTTCAAACTTTTCAAACTCTCCCATATTAATGTCCTTGCAAAATAGCCTCTTCAGCATGTGTAGCAGGTAGCAACATGTCCCTGTCCCAACTGCATGAAGGTGAGCAAGTGCCAGCTACATCAGTTTGATTACAGAGTTTCCTTTTGTAGCATCCTGACACTCTGCAAGTGATGCACTGCAGCTCCCCAGGTTTATCCCCAGTCACCCTGTTCCTATTTTCTCTCTGTCGCTCCTATTAAGGTGGACAAGTAACAAGGGAAGAGGTTGCACAAAGGATGACAAGACACCAGGAGTGTCCCACCAGAGGATATTCTTAATTTTCTTCCACTTTTCTCACTCCCGAAACTTGTTTTACAAAGAGGGGTGTGTTGCATGAATATTCTCCATACCCATTTATGAATTTTTATGGTCTGACTTGTTATAACATGGAGACAAAACTATGTGGCTCACAGCTGTTAGAGGCACCATACCTCAGATTTTCTAAGTAAAAGCATGAGATGTCATATTTTTACATGTAAATTTACATTTGCATATTTAACAGATAACAGATGGACAGTGAGCATGCAATGCTATATGATGCAATGCAACATGTAACGCTTACATGCAGTAAGGACATTGGTAATAGTCTCTTTAGTTTTTGCATAGTTGTAGTACTTATGTAAAGTCAGACGAATTTTCAAGGCACACCTATGCATAAAACAACTCCACTGTTTCTGTAATGAACTGCCTTATCATTAGTGACCCTGTACAGCCCAAATCTGTAAAAAAAAAATAATAATCAGTTTTGACTTAGTCATATCATTGAATGCTGATTTGGTCAACACAGACTAGCACAGTGAACCCATCTGTTATCGCTAACTGCTAATCATCCTTGTGTCAAGTTAATGGAGACTGGTGTTGCTAAAGTGTTTTACCTTGTTTACTGCACAGCTTGCGCGATTCTTGTCTAACTCCTGACCCTGGTATTAAAGAAACCTGAAATAATCCAGTATTTTTCTATTAGCTGGCAGTAGGTAGACACTATGATCCATGTCACTGGAATGAGTACGGCTTCTAACCTGTTTCAGAGTGAGGAGGGGTGTGCTACATCATGCTGTTTAGTGCCTGCTGCAATCTGTTGCTTTTTTTTTAACTGCACCATGGGGGTTGCGCATTTTAAACTGCCATCACAGAATTTGAGGTCATATCAATGCTGTTATATCTGTATAGATATATTATTGGCAAGGACCACATGTTGATATAATGCTGTACTGATTTTCTGAGCAAAGGCATAGTTTAAATGTCCTTTATGTAGCAGTCTTTGTCGTATTTTCCACTGCAAAGATAAACAATTCATTTCTGTCTCAGTGGCTCAGGGAAATGTTGTTAACCTACAAACATCTACCATTATTCTGGCTTTGAGAAGTAAGATTAATATTTGATATCATGTACTCAACTATGAATACAGGAGTAGTCACTGTTTATATTAATGTTGACACTTTAGGGGGAAAATTCGACATACTTTTAAAATACATACCTTTAAAACTAGCATTAGCTCATCAAAGTGATGTACATAGCACAAAAGAAACCAAAACAATCTAAAAGAATAGCCAAGGACCAGGAAGAAAGAGGGAAATAATAAGGTAAAAAGTACAAAAACACCAGCTATGTGATAAGGATTATCTGGTTCTAAATTCTGAAATCCAAGTCAGATATTACGGCACATATTTGGCAGGTTACAGCAAGCTTTAATGCCATGTGCAGACTGAGATTGCCCATATTTTCTACATTACAAAACAGGAGTTGAGCGTCAGCACCATTGACTGGTTAACAATGGAACCAATCCCTGTATATAATGGCTTTTCCATTTCTGTCTCCTTTCATTGTACTAAGGTGAGGCCAGAATATCCCACAATAAATGCTGACAATCTGCGCTTAAGTAAGTTGGAGGCAAGACACGTAGAAAGGGGAACCAGCTGGTTGAACCACAGTCCTGACACCACACCACTTCTGCTAACCAAAGAACAGATAAAAATTAGTGATTAAATGTCAAAAGAGATCTCAAAAGAACAAGATCCATGTGTCGGTTTGAGGCAGACAGTCATAGCTACAGAAGGTTTTAGAACTGCAGTTTTTAGTTGTCAATTTGCTCATTTTTGCATCAAATTAATTATTCACAACAAAACAATTTTATTTTAAGTGTATAAAACGTTACAGTTTGATGCATCATGTCCCATCTGTTAACATGGAGGAGGCGGGATTTATGGCCTATACTGCAGCCAACCATCAGGAGGATCTCTAATTATTTTGGCTTCACTCCCAGACAGCTGTTTCAATGTACATTTTAGTATACACTCTGTTGTCAGTATAGGGAGTTTGGCTTCATTACCATTGAACAGCAGCACAGAAGTCTTTTAAAGTGTTAAAACCATAGCTTTAAGAACCAATACTGTAAAAGTCTACAAACCAACACTGAAAACTGCTAACTGCAAAATCTGAAATTTTGTAACTCATGATCCAGTGAGACACATAAATAACAGTGTGCAGGATTGGTATTGTCACATTATCTGATACTTCAGGACTTTTGTCTTCTAATTTTATGCTGCAATATCATGCATATATTTTACTATTTCAAACACGTATCTTCCCAACAGCTTCTTCAATTTTGACCCTAAATGAATAAATGAAGGGTAACTATGATGCATTAGCAAACCAAATTCACAAATGTTTGGTTTCTACATCAAGGTCAAGCTAAAGGTCAGCTCCTTGTACATTCATCTCAGGCTGGATTACCCAGAGATCAACTGAGGGTTGACCTGAGAAATTAAGGTAGCATTAATGAATGCTTGTGATTTAATTCAAGTTGTGATAGTTGGAGAATATTCCTGCAAAAGTGTACAAGAGTTTGAGTGTTTTTTTGCCCATGAGGGGCTTGGGGATTTATTTCCTTGTATTCATTTCAGCCTCTGGAATAAATTAAAAGTACAATATTTTAGGTGTTTTTAATGGCCATACTAAAATCATTGTCTATGTCAGTGAATCAGATCATAAGAGGACCAAAAGCGACATTTATTTGAGGGCAATTTTTGTCTAAAGGTAAGCAGGCGGTCCTGATAATGTTCTATGACATGATTTTTTAATTCAAAGAAAATATCTGATTTTATACCACATGCAGGTTTATAAAGATCAGGGATTGATTTCAAAGATTATATGTGCTGACTCTAATAGTAATCATGTTTGGATAACCTCTTTTTTCTTTCTTTTTTTTTTTTTTTACCTTACATTAACCAAGTTTTGGCTGGTGCATGAATTTGTAGGAGGGCCACAATTTCTCACAGATGAACCATCTTATGCCCTATTCATACAGGACTAGAATTACCCTGGGATCTCTGGTAATTTGTAATAATTGCCCTGGGCGTCTTTTCTTTACTCCCGTATGAACTGTCAGTGTCTGTAATGTGAAGAGCAAAAATTTCAGGGCAAATAACCTATATTTCGGTGCACATGGTGATTCTAATCCTGTAGCAGCTCTGTGGCTTAGGTTGGAAATTCAGTTTTTATGGTTCGTGCATTTTTTTCTGCTCTTTTTTTATATAAAAAAATAAAAAAGGCTTCAGTCACTGTTCATAGTTTTGACATATAGAGATTATACGTTTGTGTTACAGGACTGGTCAAAAGAGTAATTTCAGGGAGCTGACTGACCCAAGACAGTGATTTGCTGTATGTCTGAGGTAAGAGGAGACTTTGTTGTTAAATGTATTATTGGACTAAAAACCTGTTTGGTTATTAACAACTCCAGCTGCTACATACATAGCACATTTCATTTCACATGGTGGCTGCCTGCCTTGCTCTTTTACTAGGCAACATAATGTCACATTAAAGACTAAAATAACTTGGCACTGGCTAGAGACAAAAATTCATATCAAAAGGAGAAAAGAGGAGCAGGTTTTGCTCCTCTGCCTAAAAACTCTTCTACATAGGCAACAATGAGTGATTTGATTGGTCAGACGTCTGCTTGTTGGAGCGAAACTTTGAAAAATCAAACAATGTTCCAAAAATATATTAGCTGCAATTTAGTATGGCGTAGTGATGGGTCGTATGTGAATGAGACGGTTCAAAGAGCCGGTTCTTTTAAGTGAACGAGAACAGCCAGGTCCCATTTGACAGCTGTTTCATATCATTACAACTTTTATTTTCATTATTTTTACGTATGTTGTGTGTGCGTTATGTGATCTTTTCTACATACACTTCCACAGGCACATCTCACATTAGGAACACAGGCATGATGGTACAATATTGATTATATCAGGTGAATCGTACAGCCCAGCCAATGAGCTGATTTCATTTGACTCACAAGGGGTTTTGGAATGGGGGACAGTATATTTCAAAAAAATAATAGCATGATATTTTCATCAATTCAAAAAACTGATCACAATTGGACTAACATACCAGCAAGAATATCAGTCATATGTCATGATGTTGCTAAATCTGGCAGGTCAAATGAACATAACTGGTACCCAAATGAAGAGCCTCTTAGCAGCCGAAAGAGCTGGCTCTTCTTGCTGAGCCGTACCAAATGATCCGGATCACTGAAAAGAGCCGAAATTCCCATCACTAGTATGGTGAAGTGACATTGCTGATTTGAACGCTTGCATCAAGCTTAGTCACATGAAAAAAAAAAAACCTGTTTGGTATGCAAGGGCCTTTAGAGAGCCTCTGTGACCAAAACAAGTCAAAATAAGACACAAAGTGAGTAAAGCTACTGTTATGAGGTCTGTGTATTTCTCCAGTGTGCCGACTCAACGATGATTGATTCATACTCAGAGCTGGTTGGGCTTGGAGCGATGTGAGTACAGGCCAGCTGAGGACTGGGGGGTGCATGGCACAGGACAACTGGCTCAAGTGTGACTACACCCTACAAATAACAAGTAGATCCTACTTTGGCTGCAGAGAGGATCTTTAAGGTCAGCTAATGTTGCAAGAAAATATATGACAGATATGATCAATATAAACAATGGCCATTGTGATAGCATGTGTCTTTATAGCATTAATAAATTAATTGTTACTCACGGATCTCTTTTAGCAGACTGAGTTAGTGTGAGAGGACTGTAGTGGTTTAGTGCCAGAGGATTTTTGTATCTTAAAGCAAACCCAACCCAACAGTATTTTTGATGCTATTTATGTTTGTCTACATCTGTACAGTGAGGTGACGAGGAGATGAATTGTTTCTGCATGTTTTTCCATGTTTGCCACATCAAAATAACACCAACAGACAACCTACGGGCAAAATCTACTTCATTATACACTCAGATGCCAGTTTAGTTTCTAAAGAAAATAAGGTTAATGTAGTCTAATACAAGAGTCCCAAATCAAATCCTGCTTTTTTCAAAGTTATAATGTTTTGGATGTAGTTGGAGCCAGTTTATAGAAGTATGTGAGTGGTGGGTTTTTGTATTGCATAACTCTAAAAGGATTTATTTTTATATCAATAGGGAAAACACGAATGTTAAAAACACTATAATAATGGCAAAATTGATCCTGTAAATGCTGAATTTTGCTGCGAGTGAATACATTTCTGCTGTCATTAAACATTTGATTACTCAAACCAGTAAATGAACCAAACATGGGGCCTGTGCTGTGCTCAAAAAGCTACAAAAACAGAATCAGGGGACATGAAATCACATGAGAATTGAGCATGATCGCTCCTCAAGGCTGAACTAAACATCTCAATTATCTCTAGGGGGTTTGAAAAAGCTCTGCAGTGAGGGGCTGTGGCAGATACAATATTGAAATTGTCTGTCAGTGGAAGAAAAACCCTGCTAAGCTCATATTTGATTACATATTTTATGGAGCACAAACAAAAGCTCACGCACAGATGCATCAGAGCTAAAATAGAGGCCGCTCACTGCACTATTATAATCATCAGCCACATATGGAGCCGCTGTCCCGCCCTGTGGGAGATCAGGTTGTAGATGGGGCCGACGGGATGCAACCAGAAGACCTCGGTACTCAGAGGTGATGAATGCTCGGCTGCTTACGGAGCCTCCTGTAGTGCATCTGTGAGAGCAGATGAATGGGGAGGAGAGGCTGATAAATTGGGTCACACGAACGTAACGTTTCTGGGTAATGCGGTGAAAACGCTGGAGGAGTGCAGTTGGGTGGCTGCACGTGCCGACAACTGGGGCAAAGCTGCTCCAACTTCACTGGATTTACTCCTCTCTCCTGCTCCTCACGCTCCTCCTGGCATTATTGTAAAGTTACGCTTTTAATTTGGAAAAAACATGCTTATTTTTTCCCATTTCCTGAAGACACTTACTTGAAACAAACCCCATAAAATTAGAATGAACTCAATTAGAAACATTTTTCTTGATATTTTTCTGTGTGGCTTTGGTCTATTTTGTTGTAATAGTTATTAAAGCAGCTTTCAGATGTTTGGTGTTCGCTCACAGATGATTGTGTTGTGGTTTATCTTACTGAGAGCTGCATATCTAATTACACTGTGCATGCAAAGGCTCAACCAGGGGGTGAGAGTTTAATGAGCTAAAGCCAAACTGTGTTCAAAACATCAATTTCATGCGTTGTGTTGAAAGTATGCCTAATTACTTTATTCCAAATGAGTACAGCTGTGTAAATCAAACATTAAAATATTTTTCCATCACGTTCTTCTGTACAGATCTCTTAGGATACCATGAATCTGTGCTTTCATACTCAGTGGCTGTGACAACAGTAGGTCATGTCGCTTTAATTCTTTCAATTTGTTTCCTGTCTTTGGCTGTGTCCACTCACAAAGGTCAATAAGGAAATACATTTGAAGGCATATGATTGGTGATGTTGTACTTGTTGTCGTAACAGGTCAGAGGTTATTTTTATGACGCATTTCTACAATAATTGTTCTATGGAGTAAAAAACATGAAATTCTAGAGGATTTTTTAAATGAGAAGCTTCACTCCACTCCCAAATGATGACACCACAAAGATGGATGTTGAACTTACATCTGTCAGTAGTGTCACCTGCCAGGTTTTTGAGATTTTCTTGAAGCAAAATGCTTAAAGTCCTAGTAAAGTGAAATTAGAAATCTGTATTTTAGGTTTGTTGTGTGACAGGCCACTGCATTATGAACCACCAGGCCAAATTTCAGTCATGAAAAACATCTCTTTATAAAATTAAGCTTCAAAATCATGAAATTTGAGGCAGCAAAATCTGCTCTAGGATCGTGTGGGTGTGTCAGTTGAATGAGTTAAGCCACGCCCACTCACAAGAAATATGATGCTCTCAAATTAAAAACAAAAAAAACAAAAAACAAAAAACTGTCCTGATCAGAGAGCAACTGTCTGGTCTCTGTTTAGAACAAAGTTGGGGATTAAATTTACTGTTTTCTGGCACAACCTCTCCATTATGATACTTTAAATGATCCGTACGCCACTGTGGCTGATAGGTTTGGGAAAATAACCTCACAATAAACAACAACACAGCATGTAGCTGGCTGTTAACTTTAAATGAAGACACTGACATCAGCTAACAACAGACAGTATTGAGATAACTGCTCTGTGATTATTTATCATTGTCACGTTAGGGAGGCAGGGTGATTCCCCATAAAGACCAGGGATGTCATGCGCTCAGATGTTTTAAATAAAACCAAGCTAGCAAAGAGGCGAATGACTTTCTAAAAGTTAAATCAAAAATTCAGCCACACATAGATCTCAATGCTTTTACATGTTTACAGAAACCTTATTCCAACATATCTAGTGTGTTAAGACAAAGGTTAGATTTCACTTCATAATGATATTGAATTAGTTAAGGAAGAGTTTGACACAACAAGGGAAAGTTTTCTTTAGTTTTCATTAAATTGTTGAAAAAATCATAAATGTTGAATCAGTTGCACTGCATAGCTTTTTCTTTATGTTCCTCTAGAACAGCTTTATAACAGGCAGGGCAATGCGTCCAGTATGAAGCACTTCTCTGTTGTTTGGTGCAGTAAATACAGCATTACTCTCTCTCTCACATAAGCACCGTGTGATGTGTAAGTGCGCGTGGGATCATTTAGGTGTCATAGGTGTCATTTATGCACTGGAATGGTTTTTGTGCATACATTGGTTTGCCATGCTGCCGGCTCCCCCACTACCCCCCTGGTTAAACGACTGCACACCGAAATTATGTGCCAGGAACTGTGAAAATGACAGGCCAGTTCAAAGCTTTAATATGATGTCACATATTCATGGACTTGCCTCCTGGTGGGCTAGAGCAGCTTCCTACTGCCCTTCACTTAAAAGAGGTCAAACTACTTCTATTAGCCGGTGTTCTTATTTATTTATTATAATGAAAGAAAGAAAGATGTTCTGTTGAATGCTATAACTAATTAGGAGATAAACCCAGGTTACACTTCTACCGCAGCCACCAGAGAAAGAAAACTCAAAGAGGAGCAAAGGTGGATTAATGCCTTACGCCAGATGCTCTGTTGTCTCTGAAGGTTCCAATGAACTGTAGCACCAAACAGACTTTTTCTAATCCTTCAACCAAATAAAGTGATAACTTGACTTCAATATGACTGCCTTTTAACTACCATTAGTGCCAGAAGACTGACTAACAGCCGGCAATAATCCTGATCTGATCGTTAAGTAATGTGAACTAGCTAACGTTAGCTCATTAGCACTCACCTGTACTTTGATAATGAAAGATTTTTTGGCCGTCATTTTCCCAAACATCAGCATTTTTGTCCCACGTCAAAAATGCATCAAACTTGGTTTTGGGAGATCAAAATGCCTCCGCACATCAGCTTTAAAAGACTCTGTAGCCTCCATAATCTAAAAAACGTTTTCATTCGGTTCTCCTTTGACACTCGTAGCATCTACCATTTTCACGCTGATGGCAACCGTGGTTCCCACTTCCTTTCACTCCGCTCCACGAAAAAAATGACACCTTTTTCCCTGAAGACCTAGCACTGACAATACCGTTACATCTCCAGCTTTTAGTGAATTATATAGAGGTCTGGTTACTGTTTCAGGGTCCAATGTGTCCAGTTTTATTAAATATCACCACTCTGCTGCAGTTATCAGGTCATTTTAACATGTTTTGAAGAGATGGAGTATAAAACACCTGGTGCCACATCAATATGTGCTTAGTGATAGCTGCCACTGTTCAAGCCCTTTTTGCCCATCAGATCTCCGTGCAGTCACATGACTGAAAACTACTAACTGGCTTTTTAGAAAATAAAACTTTCATCCTTTGTCATTTTAGAGATGTCTCTTATTGGTGGAGCATTGGTGGTGGCATCGAGGAACATTTACCTCATTTTGGGGCGAAAGGCTGAGTCAAGCTATTGCTGGGTTCTGATGCTAAAATTACTTGTTTATGCCATTTTAACACCGTTATATCACTGTTTTTCACCCTCTTTTTCTCACATTTGACCCATCTTTGCCACTCTAAACCTATTGTTGAAATTTTAAACTCATTTTCACAACTTTAACCACCTATTTTGCCACTTCTAAGCCACTTTTGACAATTTTCCACCGATTTTAACCATATTCTGCCTTTCTGAACCATTTTTCACTGCTTTATCCCCTTTTTTACTTATTTGAATCCATTTTTGCCACAATGCGACCATTTTTTACCACTTTTTCTGCCTTTTTTTTTAGTTTAGTTTAGTTTTTTTTTTTTTTTTTGCCTCTTTTCAAAATTACTTAAATTCTTCTATCTTACATTTTTTTCAGTTCCCTCTATTTTCTTTTCTGGTATCCTGAAATTTGTGCACATCACGGCTCAGTTATAAAATTTGACATTACTTGCCAAAAGGTTTAGCCAGCACCCCCAGCTATATTGTTAGCATTACAAAAAAAGCAATTCTGTTTAAAGGAAAGGGATTTACATTTTGAAAAAGGCTATTTTATATGACAGCACAGATAAACAAAATTAATTGTAGTTGCTTCAGTCAGAGTGGTCATTATTCAGGTGTAAGATAAAATAATAAAATATGGTTATCATAGATTCACTTTACAATGGATCATGATTTGCTAACTTCAATTGGACCCCTGTTTGGCTGAGCGCCAGAAAGCTCTCCTGGTATCCTCGTTTAGGGGCAATCTTGATTACACGTGAATAAGGCTGTATTTACACTATAAGCCTTAATGCTCGATTCTGATCTTTTCTCAGGTCTGATTTTTTTGTTTCAGCATTCACACTGGAGTTGAATTCCAAAAGATCATAAACATATCTGATTCAGACTCACATATGAAAGTGGCCTGAATCTGGTTCAAAAGGTTCAATGTGACTTGTGCTGTTCACAGCAAAAAAAAATCTGACATGAGTAGCATATGGAAAACTTGCATGTTTGAACACATTTGTCCCATTAATTCATTCTCATTTTGACTGGAATATTTAGTGCTTTAGTGCTTTCTCCCAATAAATTTCCATGTGAAGTTAAAGGGAGCTGATGTGTGAACACAGCAGATAAAAGTCAGGAAAATTCACCATAATCTGGTGGGTGGAGTGATGACTTCTACATAATGCGATCCTTGTGCACTTTTCTGTTTTCTAGGATGTTCTTCAGATTGATTTTTTTTTTTTCGACTTTGTGAATATATCAAACCACTTATGACCAAAGCTGCACGTTTAGGGAGATTAAAGGGAAAGCTCTCTGTGCTCCAGCCATAAAGGGCCTTTGCAAAAGTGTTACCCATCCTAAATTTAAGCTATGACAACCAAATTTTTAGTTTTCTATGACAATTACCAGGTCTTGAAATTAATTTGGGATACTGGGAAAGGAAGGAGAAGAAACAATGACTTGGCATCATTTTTTTCAGTCATATTCAAAGTTAGTTTGAGCCTTGGAGGTGAATGGTTTTCTGGAGGCTGCTCCATGTGTTGATATCAATAAATCAGATCTGAATTGCACTGATGAGGGGCACAGTAATTTCTGTGGGCGGGCCTGCACATGGCATTGATATAAGGGCAAAACTGTCATCATTAGTTACGTACGCCATTAATGTCCTGATGTTCTTCATGAGTGTCTTGCCCACTTCTAACAGGAAAACATCCCACTTTCAGGGGAATAACTGAACAACTCAGGGACATTTCAGGGTCAGCCTGTTTTGAAATGTTCTTGAAATTTTGAGAAGTGCGTATTTGAAATTAAGATCCCCTCTGAGTCATTTCTTCATGTTTTCAGCTCACAATCTTTTTTTTTTTCAGCTTCCTGTGTCGCAGGTCAATGTTTTTGATGACTCATCCTACAATTGATGACAGACAAAAAATAGATCCAATCAAAAAAGGATTTTGGATGACCAGACAGGCAATCCCATTATGTTCTGTAAAAGTGCTCTTGCCTTGTTAGTTTGTGGTTGTCCACAGCTGTAAAGCCAATGCTATATATCCAATCAAATGCATGAATTGGTTGACTGAATCCCTCCTGTGTTCCATTTCACATTAAAAAATCATAATACAGACTCTATTTATGTTTTTTTTCCTCAAACATTTGACCATCAGTGTAGTAGAAAGCCTGTAGCATCTTTGATATCAAATATGTGGTATTGACCTTTAAAATCTTGGAGTCAGTCAGTGATCAGATTCCAGCTAACATGTATGAGCAGTGTGTGCATACGCCACATCACATCATATCACATATCTTAAGCTTGGTGTGTTCATCGCCCTCTCTGCGTCTGCTCTCTGCTCCCATCTCATTTCATTAATTTGGGTTTGTGGAGGAGTTTGATTGGGCGGTGGGGGCACGCAGGACGAAGCGAGGAGAAGGAAGGGGGGGGTCTTTTACCTTGGCACAGATAAGAAGACAAACTAGATTCGAGGTCGGATAGATCTTGTCGGCAGCACACGCCGCCTCTTGGCAGGCGAGGCGAGTCGATATTGAGCGGGGGCCTTTCTTACCTCCTAAGATTTACAGTATCTGGAGCTCCACAGCCTCGTACTTCACTAGATGGATGAATGTTTCATTCGGAGCCAACTGGCGCTACATGAGTTGAGCTGAAGGTCATTGTGACTCATTTCCGAGCTCAGAAGCTGGGTGGCTGGAGACGAGACGCTAAATCTCTACTTCTGACTGAGTTTTAATGGGACAAAGAAGGCAGGTTGGCGAAGAGGAACAGACGGCTGAACTGCACTGATTCAACACACATGTACACAGCGGAGTACAGTGCCAGAGTACAGTGGTGATGGGGAGTGGGTACAGATTGCAGTAGAACCTGGAGGCATATGGCAGGCCGCCCCATGCCTCCCAGCTAATTGAGTCCTAATGAATCACTGGTCTGGCGTGCGACATGTCCCTTGTGATGGCTGGTGTCATTGATGCATCGAAGAAGTGCGGCCCTGTGGAAAGTGGACAAGGCGGGCTCACGCTCCTGCTTTCACACTGCACACTTCACTCACTCACCAGATGTTACAGGCCATGGCACACGGATTACTCGCCACCCAGCTTCCACACAATGGAAATAATTGTGTGATGGGCCGGCAATTCACTGCCCCATTTGATTCCAGTTAACACTCTGTATGGCGGCGGGGTCGCAGCCTCATTGTCGACTCAACAGGGTCAGTGCGATAAGGGACACAACAGTGAGGAAACACTCCAAGTCAATGGTGCTTGACTGCTGTTTTAGCAGAATTTACACGTATATCTATAATTGACTGGCTTACATATGAATTAGTGGAAATATTACATAAGCCTAGCCTGCCTTTCCTATAATTGCTGACCTACTTTCCTCAACATTTTTCTAATTTCTTTAAATATTTAACTCAAGAATAAAAACTCAGCTTGGGTTCTTTTGTAAATATAATGACCTAGTTTACTTTCATAATGTCTAAGATTTTATTTAAAATAATTTAATGAGCTTTTATAAAGGAAATATGAAGGGAAATAGGTTTTGTCCCTTACATGTACATGCAGGATAACATCTTCTATTTGTTGGGGCTGCATTCAGGTTTTAGTGTGGGCCTGTTTCCAATTCTATTACCGCAACAGGTCTGCCTGAACATATTGGAAAGGAAATCTTCATGTAAACATTTTCCAATTTCAAGCTTTCCATTTGACACAACAGCTTGTTGATGTCAGCAGAGACTGGGTAAGTGAGGATTGTTTTTTTTTCATATTTCCCTGTCTGAGGCCTGTCAGGGTAAATATATTTTAAAGGATGATTCTCATAAACGCTGCTATAAAGAGTCCAACAGGAGAAGCTGATCTAGACTTGAGTTATGGCTGATGTTAGTAGGTTCTCAAGGACCAGTACAAACAAAATGGTGCATAAAACATTGTTTGTTGTCATTTTGCTGATTTTATGACTTTTTTCCACTTAGGTATTTGTAGACAGCTAAGTCAACCAGAAGTTCCCCATTCCTTTAGGTCTGATGTGATACCAATGTGCCAAAACTCCTCCTTTTTATAGTTTGGTTCTGAATTAGCCTCAAACATGTTCCGAACAATTGACCTTTAGCGATGGATTTAGGAGCGACTGTATGACAGTGTGCTAGCTTAGGTAACAGACTGCTAACTAGCTAACAGGTGATTTCACTGAATACATTTTCTCTAGCATATCTCAAACCTCATACTTCTGTTAGTATACTGTATAACAGCATGCTAACGTGCAGTGCAGTACTCTTAATCACAGTAGGTTAGTACGAGACAGTCACAACCATTCATCTGAGATGCCAGATATCTCAGACAGAAATACAAGCTAAAACTTATGAAATAAAACCGGGTTAGACTTCCATTTATTGTTACGGTCAGGGTTAGGATACCAAAAGATCTACATAGCTAATGGAGCTCTGTAGCTAATGGAGCTACAATAGTAGGGGTTCCACGACTTGAGTATTTTTAAAGTCGACTTTTATGTGATGAAAATAACCAACAACATATTTACATTGCAGATCATAATCCATATACTCCTAACAACAGGCAGCTAACAAACATTTTTTGGTGCTAGTGCAAAACAAAAGGTTAATATGGTATATAACAGAATTTACAAAAAAAAAGAAACCCTGGTGCACTGTCACTGGATTTCTAGAGTGGCACATTATGTGCCTTACTTGCCATCTTCTTAGTGTCCATTGTTTCCTTTTATGATAATTTAGCCTTTAATTAACCCATTTAGACCTAAGGACACCTATAGAATGCCTTCTAAAAACTTAAGTATTGCTCAGATCACAAAGAAAACAGATATTTATTGTTTTGAGATTAGCTCAGTAGGTCAGCCTTAAGTAGTTAAAACTGATGGAATGGTTCCTGGTAACTTACTTGCATTTAAACTTTTAGTGACCATGAGTTTGATTTAATCAGCATTAAACACCAAGTCAAGTGTCTGCAGACAAGACTGAAAAACACTTCAAGAAGATTAAAAACTCAAAGGCCTGCAAAATTTATTAACAAAAAAAAAAAGTGTCATCTCCTTGAAATAATATGAGGCATTTGACAAGTTATCACACAGATTGTTAACATAAATACTGAATAAAATAGGTCCTAAGAGTGAACCTTGAGGCATGCCTTTAGGACCTCAGAAAAGAAGAGGTGGATCCAGCCATCTGAACACATTAACCAATCAAATAGTTGGCAGACCATGAGGCTGCTTGGTTTGACATGCAAATGTGATGAAGCACATTTATCAGTAAACTGTGGTCTACAGTGTCAAAAACCTTATAAGAATTAATAAAAAAGCTACATGTTAGGTTCTGTAAATGCCTAATCTTGTAATGAGTGACTAGGAGACTTCCAGCAAAAAGAGTCATCACACAGCAGTAAAGTCGAGTAGTCAATGCAGCCCCTACTGCATAGATAACGGCGCTAAAAATGATCCTCCTCTCAGCTGGTAGCTGAGCCACATCCATTTAGTCCCATCCATTTCCTGAGAGGGGCGGAGTCAGACAGCTCATTAACATTCAAAGACACAGAAACAGCTTGTTCTGAGCAGGGCTGAAACAGAGGGGTTTTAGACATGCAAAAATCCTACCAGAGTGTTTGTTCAGCAACAAACTTCACAGGCATGTTTTGGGGACCTCCGAGACCAATATTAACTTGTCTTAAAGGGGTAAAATATGTGACCTTTAAGAATTTTGGGGTGTGAGAGCCTTACTGAAATCGTAGGTGTTTGTTTTTTTTTCCCACTCGCCCCCATTTTTGGGGCATAAGACATGCAAGATTGATACAGGTTTAAAAATAGCCCTTAAAAATTGCCTCAGCAGCGCCATCTACCGTGCTTTTACAGGACACTGTCAAAAAGCAGTTTTACTTAGATGTATGAAATTTAGTGTGTGTCTGTGCCTTAGGGAGATCTACAAAAAAACCAAGTGGGACAATGTTTTTATCTATGAGAGGAAATCAGCTATTTTGAAGAAATGAGAAAATAATGGGGTGTTTTGGGCCATTTCTAGAGGTCATGCTTGATCAAACAAGTTATCATTGCATTCACTATTACTTGTGTTAACCCTAACCCTAATCTTATCCCAACTTAATAAAGAATCGTCTGTATTTGAGGATCATAAAACCAGAATGTCTCGAAGATTGAAGAAAAACTGCTGTTCTCTATCTTGTTAAGGCTTAAATGAGTAGATTGATGTCATGACTAAACTCAGCATAAAGATGGGAAATATGAAGAAACAGTTAGCCAGTTTAGTCCAGAAGTAACAAACACTGCTACTAAGGCCATGCTTAAGTGATCCCCTGACTACACAATCTCTTCTTATTTTTAGTATCAAAATAATTATTAGTTAATTTTGCTAACAAGCATTGTGGACAGGGATCAACAATAACAATGGAAAATGTTATATTCATGCCCAGCCAGCTCTATAATAAAAAAGACAGGCATGAGCACATATGCTTTCTTTTTCAGAGTGGTAAGGTGTAAATATAAAAAAATGGCTGACATGAGAATGCTTGTTTGGATGGACGATGGTGGTGTTGCTACTCCCAATGACCCTAGACTACAAAGCCAGGAAAATGTCTAAAAATATGTCAAGTGAGAAAGAGCAGCATAAACAGAGCTCGGGAGTTCGCCATTGTTGTTGTAGTCCACCTACTCACATATGGCCGTTGGCTGGAACTGCAATGTATATAAAAGTCTTGGTTTTCAATGGGAGCTCTGTATTGCCAGCTAACATAACAATAAAAATGTTGGTGTATTCAAAAATTGCACTAGGGAACCCATTTTCAGGCACCCAAAGCATCATTGTTGTCTTAATGAACCGACTAAATGCAACAAAAGGTCGCTGTTTCTAGCTGAAATTGTTGTCTTGTTTACATGGCCTCAGTCCAAATGTAAAAAAGAATTGGAATAATCCCAACTTATTATGCTCTGCCTCTTATATATATATAAAACTTTGTTTAAAATAAGCTGTTTTAAGAGGGGTTCTGTACCTGACTCTGTATTGGTCCAGACTAGGGAGGATGCTTTGTAACTTGACCCACTTACACCCTCACACAATATAGCACATTTTCTCTTTATCACTCTGTTTGGATCTCCTAAACTCTGCAAGAAAACAAAGTATTCAAACAAATTTGGGAAAATGAAACTCTTCCTATAAATCTCCCTGGGGGAGAGTGCAAAGTTCCTTTCTTGACTACTTTAACAGCTTGAGTCTTTGCCTCTGACACATTTGGTCGACACAAACCCTCCCGCTGCACTCTGGGCTTCAGATGCACCTGTCATGTTGATTACACTCCCGACGGAGCGTGTGCATCATTCATTATCCAACAATGCACCACTATCTGAGCAATCTCCCTCTTTTTTTCTTCTAGTCGAGGCAGCTGCGATCACCTCTGACCTGCCTGTGCCAGGGGCCACGTCTCCATTAATGAGCAGACTGGATGTGATAAGGCCACCAGCAAAATGAGAACTCAGACGCAATCTCGCACGCTCATTAAAACTTCTCCTATAAAAGATTCAGGCCACTTCAGCAATCGTGTGTCTAACGCTGAAACGCTACATTAATGTGAGTGTAACCCCCTTGTTCGTTAGATGCATTATCTCAGAGCACTTGGGAAATCTTAAGGGAGTTCATATTGAGGTAATGCAAAATGAAGAGAAGCAACAAATGTGACAATACAGCGGGCTTTCAGCGAAACAAAAAGGCAGGAGGAAACACTAGCAAACAACCCAAAGGATTTGAGGAGTGCAAAACAACCAGAAGCCAAAATGTTGTCTCTGCATTGTTGTAATTGTGCTGAGATAACATGAAAAAGAAATAACTTTACCACTTTCCCCATTTTACAATAATTGCACAAGGGGAAAAAGCATTACGGGCTTAATCGGATAAGATACAGCTCCCATATCCACTGGCTGCGTTAGCTGTCAGGAGCTAAATTAAGTGTCTTGAATCCACTGGGAGACCCAACAAAGAAGCTCGTACTGGAGAAGTTAATGCTCTCGAGTGTTTCTGTTCAGCTCCATCTTAAGCCCCACAACTCACACTGGGCTGCAAAGAACTGTCCTGGGATGACAACTGGAAACTGTACTGTATGGTAGTGTGTATGCGTGGGCGTGCGTGTGAGTATGTGTAGCACATGTGTCCTACAATTCAGCCAGTGAGTGCAGCTTAGGATCCGTTGCAGAACATCCGCTGTAAGGAGATTATCAGAGGCAGTTTGGACGATTGGCAGAAGTCGCCAATGAACTTTAGCACCGATGTCAACAACGCTGACCTTTCCTAACATCCCGCCAGGCCGCCAAATAAGCATCACATGTGGTCATTTGAACGAACCGGATGTGAGATAGCGCCAATATTTCACCAGCAGCTCGTTTAAGAGCAGCTAGCTGCTTTTCAAAGGCCACACTGAAGGTTGTTTTCCATCCAGGCCGGCTCTTAGATCAGCACTCAAGCAGAAAACACAGGACATCATGATGGACATATGGTCCAGCAAGGAACTGAGCATCTGAACTGGTCTTGTTGGCTCACGTTCAGGTTTACCCAAGGGGGGTTTGACTTTTGAAAGGTTGAAATAATGGAAAAGGAAATGGTTAAACATTCTTTAAGCAGCCTCTGTATCAGAAATTAGGGATGCACAGTGGTGGATTTTTGCTCATATCTGATATGCAGATATGAAAAAGTTAATTCTGGCCAATACTGATATTTGTTTTTGAGAAGGACAGAGGATAGTCAGATACAGGATGAGAGAGTGGGGAGTGACATGCAGGAAAGGAGCACGGGCCAACCCTGATACCATTATTGAGAACAAATATAACAAATTTCAGTCCTCAAAACACACTTTTAAAGTGTAGATTGATGATGAATAAAAAAAAGACTTAAGCTGGTGGTCCAGCCTAAAACTCCACTAACTTCTTTGTTTGTACAGACAATATTAAAAGCTAATAAAGGCAGATTTTTACAGCCAAACGCCAGAAATTTTCACATCTGCTGATACCCGTATTTCACTCTCTGGGCTAATATCTGCTGACATGGTTATCATACTGATACTATTTTGCATCCCTATAAGAAAGGCTTCAGAAATACTTCAAAAAAAAGTCTAAACGCATGGAATTTTGCAAATAAAGCCTTTTTTAAGGTTAGAATCATGGAAAAGAAAAAGGTTAAACTCTCTTTAAGCAGCCTCTGGATCATAAACCAGGGATGCATGATAATGGATGTTTGCCAGTATCTGATAAGCAGATATTACGCTGATATTTAAATGTAGTTTAGACCTAAAACCTCAGTGCCTAATACCCACAATTTAAAGTTTGAGGATGAACAAACTCGTCAAAACACACTTAAAGTGTAAAAAATGTAAAGGACTCTAGCTAACTAGGTCTGTTTGCCCAGTCTGAGACGTTGCTAAATTATTAGTTTGCACCGTCAATCTTTACAGCTAGGCAGGTTTTTATCACCCTAATTTTTTAATATCTGCCAATATCGATATCTCACTTTTGTAGCTATTATCTGGCGATACTGATATACCAATACTATTGTGCATCCCTATCAGAAATGCTCAGGAAATATTTCAAGAAAAGCTTTAACAGGTTAAAATAATAGAAAAGGAAAGGGTTAAACTCTCTATATCAGACTCTGGAGCAGAAATGCATAAGAGATAGTTCAAGTAAAGCTTGATCCCAAGTTGTTTTGCAAACACAACCTTTTTTAGTCACACTTTAAAGAAAAAATGTGTTAAATTAGAAAATGTCTCCTTAATAGGCAGATCTCCACAGCTCTCATGATCTAAAGGATTCAGTTTGTGTAATTATGGAACGAAAAGCCATGACAGACTTTATAAAGTTTAATTCAAGACAAATCTATGCGTATAAGAGCATCACTGGCGCGTGACATCCATCCATCTCCTCGGTAAAATCCAAATGTGGGCGCAACAGCACGCTCTGACGCAGTTTGAACGCCCCCCTCTGCCCCCCCCCCCAACCCCCCCACCTCTTTGACGCTTCCTCAATCAACAGGATTGTTTTGATCCCCACAATGACCCTTGGACGTGAATGAAGACCAGAGGACCCTCTCCTCTGCAGGCCTTTGCTCCGGTTTGAGGCAGACTTTCCCCTCTGCGCTGCGCCGTGCGCTCCCATCCAACACACACTCACACACATCCATCCACAGGTACTCATCATCCTCCTCCAACACAGCATTTTCTGACCAACTCAGATCGATACATTTACCGGCGTATGCGTCATCTTTCACTCATTCAGCCCTCTCGGAGCGCGTTAACGCGCAGTGGTTTGAAGATGACTTACTGCTGTTGCAGCAGGACAGCGCTTCATTTGAATATTTGGAGAGGGAGGGGGTGCAGACGTTGATGAAAAAGCTTTTTTTTTTCCTGATACTTGTGTCTTCTGATGGCATGATACAAGCAACAGAGCCTACACATGTAAGTCAGGGGTCGGAATCATCTCAGAAAACGAAATGTCCATGACCAATTTGTGCGCAATTGAATGTGGGACAGCAGGTTATTTGACAGGCGACCGGCGTTTGTGCTTAAAAGGACTCCACGTTCAAATCCACAATCAATGAGCTCATTTATCATCTTATTTCTCCCCTTCTCTCAAATGTAAGACAGTCTCTCAACCCAAATCGGACTGTTCCGCAACCCATTTCCATTCAGCAGCCAACGCATCCTCTCCATAAATCCTGACGTGTCGCTGAGCCGCCTCGCATCCCGGATTCAGCTCCCCTTACTCACACAGTTTTAAACACTCCTGTTAATTGACAAGCCGAGAAGTGAGGTGTCACTCACCTTTTCTGAGCGCGTGCGTCTCCGGAGTGTCCCATTTATGCGTTTTAATCCACATCTGTGTCCCCTTCATTTGAGCGCTCTATCTTTTCCCCCCATTGAGAGAGAGAGAGAGAGAGAGAGAGGGAGAGAGAGGGGGAGAGAGAGAGAGCGTTCAAGAAAATCCATTTGTTAATTCCATTTCCCGGACACACAAGGTGAAATCACATTGCCTTGCTTTTTTTCTCTTTACAAAAATTCTTCCATAATTTGAAGATCCTGTAACGCTCTATCTTCTTTTTTTTTTTAATCTCTCCTCTCTCTTCTCTCCGGCTCTGAAGTTGCCTGGTTACCCCTGTTTCTCATTCAAGGAGGCTGAAGGCTGCACACAGCGGCCAATCATAGCAGCAGCCGGAGAGATTAACTATTTCTTGGCTTCACTATTCTCAGACCCTGCGAAAAAAAAAAAAAAAAAGAAATGAGGAGAGTGGGCGGGGAAAAAGTGGGCCCCCGGTGACAGAAAGAGAAAAATTAAAATGCACAGAGAATAATGTAGAAAGAGAGAGAGAGAGAGAGAGAGAGGGAGAGAGAGAGGATCCGTTAGATGGAGAATGTGAGGAGGAGGGAGGGAGGGGGAGGGGACGAAGAGGATTAAACATTTTTGAAAAATAAAGGATGGAGAGAGAGGAGGAGGAGGAGGGACCGGTTGGCACTTCTCACAATAACAAAGATATAAGTAAAGGATATTCCAACCAGACTCTAGGGCTGTCACCGTGGAGAGATTTTTAAACTCTGATACAACTCTAGGAAAAATCAAACAGTATTCATATCACTGAAACAAAAGTACAAACCCTGGTTAACAATATTAAGATGCTCCTGTGTGTTCCCTCTGTGAGGAACTTTTAGTTTGAGTCCATTTTGGCGCCCACCTGTGGACAAAATATTCCCAGGCGTCCATTTCCCTATTTGGCTAAATGCCAGGTTCGTTTCCATTTAACCGACTAGTCTAAAGAGAAGAGAATATATAGATACTGTGTAGAGTGTGGCTAACATTAGCAGCTAGCTCCACCAGCATTCAGATTACTATCGTGCTTTGATATGTAGCCTTTTCACTTTGGTTAAGTAGTTAAGTTCAACCCTCGACAACTTGTAAACCTTGCATTTGCTAATTTGTTAACAAATTTAACCGTTTAACGGCCTGCATCCCTAACTTCTTTGCTCACTTTATACATGACAGTCTGGGTTTGGACCTTAGATCTCAGACGCCCCCTCTCACAGACCTCTACTGTCAGATGCTGCCTCTGTCAGAACATCAACACATGCTAAAACGTCCATTACAATATTGGTTTAAACTTCTGGTTAGAGTTAGGGTGAGGGTTAATATAAAGAGTTAGGAAACCAAAAGATAAAAGTCCAAAACCTGACCTGCACAACCTGGAAAAAAAAGCTTGTCCACCATGAAAACATTCTAACTTAGCTAACCTAGCTAAATAAAGCTAACCAAGCTAGGTAGGTAACATAGCTAGTGCAGCTATAGCTAACATAGCTGGGACAATCCAGAGTTAGAGGACATTTTACATCCCACCCATAAAATTTTAAATAATCAATCCCAAAAAATCTGACAACATGCAGTTGTTGTGCAAATTTCATCTTTCCTGAGGCAAAATGTAGAGTAGTTGTGGTGAGAGTGTTGGTAAAATATTATTTTAAATAAGATGGCTCCCAAACCCCCATGAAAATAGCTTTTTTCTCTTGTACCACCCACCAAATGTCCAACCTACAGATCAAATGTAACAGTTGAAATTTGTTTTGAATTCTACTTTTTTTTTGGCCTGATCCTGTTATTATAAGTTTCTTGTTATTTCAGTTTTTTATTCCACAAACACATTTTAAATAGTAGTTATTGTGCCTTAAAGTTGTGTCCCACAATGTGTTACCAAAACAAATTTTGCAATATAGAAGAAAAGTAAAAAGTTGAAACGAGAATGACTCTGCAGAATTCACACCATCAAGCAACATGCTAACGGCACAGCTAGAGTTTAAATTAACTTCTATCTTCTACTTTTCAGAAATGTTAAGATTATCAGCCTGACTTGATGGTGTAAAGTTAACCAGCAAAAACCTGTTACTCATTTTAACACAATTAGACAAATTCATGTCAATATTTTTCTTTTTTGTTTTCATACCTAAGCCTGTCCTTTGCTAGCTAGTACAGCTGCTTGTCCAACAAGGGTTTACAACTAAAAAAAAAAAAATCTTTACCTTACTTTAGCCTGTTACTTTAATTAAATACCTGGTGGCGCTACAGTAACAAGACTGCATCAACCTCAACTCCCCTGTAACACAACATAACTGAAATCATTGCAAGACGACTTAGGGTTTGTGACATACATTAGAAATTATTTAAATGTTTCTGAATTTTAAAGCTCAGCTTGGACTTCAACACATTGTCTTTACCTTTATATTCTACATACCTAAATGCATTTGTTGCTACTATGTGATTGGCTGGTTAGATACTTAACAAAATGAGCAGTTGAACAGGTCTACTTAAAGTAATGTACCTAAAATCATATATGTAAATGCAAATATATATTTAATTTCAAAAATATTAATTTGTTACGGCATGCCTGTAATCCTGCGATTATATGGTTATGTCACATATGAATACATCATGAGCTGCAATCGAAAGTAATGGAATCAATCAACCCAGATACCCCGTGCAACCCTGTTACTCTAGTTTCAACCGTGTTACTCCATGATTTTTTTAAACAAAAAAAGGACTTTAAACTGTTGTCTTTTGAATATTAAATTTACATAACTATGTAAATGATGTATTTGAGAAAAAATCTGGAAATAAATACTGAAATAAGGAAAGAGGCATGTTTGAATTTTTAAATGTTGGCCAGGATAGACTTCCAAAGGTCCCTAAAGTCTTACAAAGTCAAGTCCTGGATTTTTTTTTTTTGAGAAAGGTTTTATTAAACAGTATTTACCTGTGTTTCAGTTGATTGAGTTTTAGTAACAGGGTTGCACCAAACACAGGATACTTCAAATTAACAATCCAATAAAACATTTCTCTTGAATGCCTGAGCAAACCTAAATATTTTTGATGGTTTATTATCTGTAATTTAAAAAAAAAAATATATATATATATATATATATATATATATATCAGAGTTTTGATTTTTCAAAAGTTTTGGTGGCTAAATTGTCCTCCAATTCTGGAATGACCCAGCTACATTAGCTGTGTAGCTATATCAGCTACATATTGTAACTATCAGTGTGTGCCAAATTGCATACTTCTGTAAGAATTACAACATTCTTGAGTACGTAAGTGCATAGTGAGTTTACACTTAGAAATATACTCAAATGTAATGTACTACTGGTGCACTCAAAAACAGGTGTAAGTTTCCACATCCCAATCCAGGTGTTGGTAAGGCTTGTAACTGGAACTGTTGAAACTGTTGCTATTAAACAACAATAATTAGGGCTATTTGGACTTCCATACTGAGATCATATCGTTTTCTAAAGACATGGTAGACCGAACGTTGATATGCAGTCATAATCCATTATGACATCTGAGTAGACAGCTAAGGTAATGATGGGATCCTTTCCCCAATCCAGGTGGTGATAAGCCTTGCACACCCACAGGCTTCTATAAATCCGTTTTTAGGGGAATTTTGGCTTCCAGAAACAAACTAATGAATATCTGATGGAATTACTGAGACATGCCAATCACTGGAGTTTGGCATAAGAAAACCACCATAATAGCATCTTCCTACTGTTCATACATTGCAAATATTTTTGTTGATTTTTATTTAATTTTGCTTTGGCAACAACGGTTGTTACCATTCATGCCAATAAAGCATCTTAACTGAAGTAGCTCCAGTGGAGTCGGTAATAAAGATAATCAACTTTAAGACTGTGGAAATATAAAGAAGTAGAAGACATCGGCTTCAAGTATTTATTCAAAATGCTTCATAGCAATGTCTCATCATGGGTAAATGTATTAATAAGCCAATCCCTGCCCTTGCCACGGTGTACACAGGCAGGGCTGAAGATGAATAACTAACCTACTGTTCAATAACAATGTGACTCTTTCCTTGATAAATCATAAATATAATAGACTGCTCCAAAAGACATGCATATTTTTGTGTTGCCATAGTATTGATGTTATATTTTGAAATGAAGAAATATTTCTCATTTCAGTGAAATGTGTTTTGATTTCCCTTTCCTGTTTTAATATTTAAATCCATTGAAACTGTACCAAAAATCACAGGGAGGCTACTGTTGTTCTAATTAACACAAGATAGACACAACTGTGATTGTTAGAACTGTCATTTCAATGGTAAATAAATGAACTCAGAGTGACCCACCTGGGGCATTTGTTACTGCTTAACCGAACTTGCACTGAACTTTGACCCCTGCACCAGAGCTATAAACCAAACTCCAACCTCTGTGAACCATTTCAAACAATGAAAGTATGGCTTAAGATCTGAAGGCGTTTTTTTTAAGCTTCGGTAGTCTTAAATACCGTAGATCATCATAATAACAGATTGTTCGGTTTTTAACACGTCAAGTCAATAAGTATCAAAGTATCCTAAAATCTCACAGGATTAACACACACACCCCGCTCCCCCTCCTTTAGTCGCTCTTTAAGGAGCAAAGATCCGTCTCGTTTCTGAAATCCCCAAAAAGCAATCCATCAGGATAATTGATCGCCCCCCTCTAACCAGCCATCCGTCAAGCCCCCTCCTCTCCCTCCTCCCTCCTCCTGTCCCGCTCCCGTCCCCTCATCATCAGCCGTATTGATTTCAATTTTCCCCCCTCCAACCGGGGTGAAAGGTGTAGGGGAGTGAGTCCGCTTCAATCACTAAAACACCAGCACATGGGGATATAATGACCCCCCACCTTCATGTGGGGGTCTACTACATCCAGGTCAAGATCCATCCATCCCACACACACAAAACTGCACACCTACTGTACAGAGGCCTCGACCTCTGTGTGCGGCTGCAGCGTGGCTGCAGAGCCAGTGGCCGCGGGGTGCCATGCAGAAGTGCTGGTGCATTATGGGGAATCAGCAGGGGGTCCTGACAACCCGACAACAAGCTGCTCAAAGAGACAGGGAGGGGGTGCGGGTGCATGAGGCTGGTGGGGGTGGTGACCCATGTGTGGGAGCGCTCACAACACAGTCTGGGACATTCCTGCAGATAAAAGACAGCATGAAATACTTTTTTGTTGAATCTTTAATGTCAACATTTGTGTTTGTAAAAGCCTTTTTTACGCTCCACACTGAAGATGTCACTCATATCTGATTCATGCTTTGGTGCAACTCGAGTTCACACACAAAAAAAAACAACTTCTCATTTTTTGTGTTGTTTTGCAGTGTGAGTGTGATTGATGCATCGCTGGCTTTCCTCCATCCTGGAGATTACAAATGAAAACAACAGTGTTGGGGTGCCCCCTCCCCCAACCCCGGCACCACCGGACGAGAGCTGTTTGTATGTGAGTGGGTGTACAGTTAGTGACACATATACACGCTGCTGGTACACACACTTAGCGTTTGATTGACGTGCAGCTCTTGGCTTGAGCACAGCTTAATCCCGCCGCTACAGATGGACTCAGTCTTCCTCTTTTTGTCTGGTGTCACCAGCCGCGGGATGTTATACACACACTGTAAAGCACCATGTACTTTTGTTTACAGCGGAGGGAGGCTGCTGTGGTGGTGGTTCTAATCCCCCCGCTGTAACCCGCCCTCCTTTGGGCGGCCACCCCAGCTACACACAGGCATCTACTCTTTGGTCATTAAAAAACAAAGGAGGTCAGTGTCAGGCAGCTGGGTCCTGCGAAGCGAGAGTTAATCCTCGTTTTCGAGGCCTGCAGACAAAAAGAAGCCTCGCACACGAAACATTTCATCGCCACTGTGCCACCTCCATCCACCGCAATAACAGGCAGCGTGTGTTGTTGTTGTTGAGTCTCTCAGCTCCTCGCAGGTTGAATTATTAGCATGAATCGAGAGAGGAGGAGGAGGAGGGGGGAGAAAGATTAGACTTTTTTTTTCCTCCCCCTCCCTAATCGTATTCCACTTCTGCAAAGGCTTTGATTTCCATGTAGATGGAGCCATGTTGATAACGACGAGGAACTGCCCCGGAGAAATGAGGCACAGAGATAAGATAAGACCCAGCAGATCCCCATCCAGACAAAAAAAGACAAAGGGGAGAGTCATCACCCCACATGGCGGTTAATCTCCATTCAATCCGGAGATTAGCGCAGTCAAAAATCTCATCGAATGATTAGTCATCTCCCAGAGGAGTGATTGTGAACTGGTGCCCCCTCCTCTGCAAAAATCCTGGAGTGAAGCCTGATCAATAACCAGCTCCTGGTTCCAGTGACGGACAGGGCTGCAGCTTTGGGATCACGACACAACTTGTACTGCAACAATGCTTATTGGACACATATTAGCGCTGATTTGCTCCAGTGTCCTGAGTGGTCATCTCAAGATTCGACCATCAATTCAGCCATTTAGCTTCAATTTTACCAACATAAACTTCCACAAAATAAGAGACTTCTGTGCACGTACTAATGTACCCAGCCTTCGACATCTTCTATGCTAATGACTGTTTTAATCAAGTCTAATTTTATTGTCTGAGTGTGTGTTAGCGATTAGCATTCAGAAAAGGAAACCTGACATCGATAAATGACATGTGACCCCCGGCCCTGACTGCTCCGCCTGCAGACAAGTTCCTCTCCTTTTATCAGTCTCATCCCAGGCCTCTTCATTTCCTGCAGAATGGATAATCATAATGTAGTCAGACACCAGCAGGTCTGAAGGACAGAATCCTCTGGGAACAAAGAGCAGGGAACCTTTGGTAGAATAAAACACCAGATTTTTACCAAGGAAGATAAGCTTGTTGTTCCAGCTAACTGTTGTTTGTAGATCATTGGTCCCTAACCTGGGGTCCTGGACCTCTAAGGGGAGGTGCCAGACATCTCAGGGTAGGGGTGGGGGCTTTGTTTACCCTGAGGTTGTCAAAATTAGATTTGGCCATATAAACAAAATAAGTGACAGAGTAATGATGTGCCATTCACAAACAAGCCTGTTGTTATCTATTCCACTTTTAAAAAAGCCAAACTGTTGCCATATAAAGGGCCATTTTGGAGCCAAAATGCCGACTCTTCTTACTGAGCTGAGCCAAATGATCCAGGTCTCAACGATCCCATCTCAACGAGCCAGGCTTGAGAGTATTGGCTGTGTTAACACGGGCAAGATCAGAGTTTACTGTCACAAACTGTACGCTACTGGACCAAGCTGGATGGCTTTGTGGAAATGGGCAATACAGGAAGACTGACTCCGCTCATCCAGGCTTTAGACAGAGGCTTTTAACTCGTGGCTGATGCTGTTCCTATGTGAGCTTTTTAAACCTTTTTAAAAAATTCTTTGTCTTAAAGTGTCACAACTGTCAGGACACATAAGTAGCTTAAATTTTTTTCATAATTTGAATGGTTGGTACAGTCTGAAATAAACAAAACATTGGCATTTTGATAGTGCTTCTCCATGCAGGAATCACTTTCTGCCCTCCATCTGAAGGTCTTAGTTTCACTTAACTATAATAGCTTTGGTAGGCAGTACATGTCACTAAAGTATAGCTCTATAGCAGAGACCAGGGACCCCCACAGACCCTAGGGTTGTCGAAGCATAGTTGAATACAGCTGTGTACTTTCAAGAATAGTCATGTGCAGACTCACATTTAAAGGATTTTTTAAAATATTACTTTAATTAGAGCCTAAACCTCACCAAATGACTATGTTTTTATTTTTTTAGATATATTTTGGGGCTTCTTATGCCATTTATTTCTAGAGAGGAGGACAGTTGAGTCAAAAACAGGGACATGATAATAAAGGAGAGAGGCAAGCGGGAAAGAATTTGCAGGCTGGACTTAAACTGGGCCAACAGCATACATGGGGCCTAACCCTAACCCACTGCACCCCAACCATGTTTTTATTTTATATTTGACTAACTGTGTGCATATATTTTTCTAAATATAAGATACCATTTTGAAATCATATATAAAATATGTATTATTTGAAAGCAACCCCCCTTGAGTGTCTCGAGAACCTCAAGGGGATCCTAACCTCCAGGTTGAGAACCGCTGCTCTAGAGAACAAATAAAAGATCTTAAGTTGGATATGATTTACTGCCCACAAATATCAATTTAATAGTGTGAGGTGGGAACAACAAACTGTAAAATCAGCAAAATTTCACAATTGGACTCCCCTAGTTGGCAAACTTGATCTCTTATTTCCCATGACGATGTGGTAAAACATGTTGTTCTGATTGTCAAGATCCTTAATTGTGACGTACATGTGGCTTAGCTGTGTCTGTCTTAAATCTGAGCTATTGTTGTGACTTGGCTGAGAATGAGAACCACAACAGAAGCTCATTAATCTCATGTAGCCACAGCAGCTGTTTATCACGGTCACAGAGGTCTGGAGAAAATCTTATTCTTAAAGCTAAGATATAAACAAACCGTGGATTTTCTGAAACAGCTCAACTAGCTTTAAATGACCTCTGCTGCTGTTTTCTGTTTGGGTGGGAAAAGGTCCTTTACGATTTAGTTTTACTGAATTACATCAACATGACTGTGTTATATAACATACCTAGGACTTTGCACCCACTGCTCTCTCAAATTAGATGTACTTATCACTTATAATATTATTTGCTCTTCATTAAAAAGTTTTGGTCTTTATAATGAAATTTCTTAGCGTAAAGTTTAAGCAGTTAAAGATTAGCTTGTTGTGATTGTCATCTGGTGGATCCAAACGTGGGTTGTGGAGCTGTTTAAATTGGGTCACCAATGTGGTAAAGAGTCTATAATGTATGGAAGCCCAGAGCAGACATACAGCCACCTATTTTGACCTGTTTTGCCATGATAACAAGTACATTTTAAACATGTTTGTTTAGTCCTGTTTCTTTGTTTAATCAGTTTTTGACACATCTGAGTCCTGAGGCTAGACCAGCTGATATAATGAATCATTTTGAAGTCGTTTATTTCTTTATCTATTTGTTTCTTTAAGTATAAATAAATAATTCCTGCAGTCATAAAGTTCAACTCGGAAATCCGTTCTAAATTTTAACATGTGTAACCCAAGCGGAGGAGGGTTACACATAGATCCAGCTCAGGGTGTGACATTTTATTAGCGACTGATATTAAACTGAGCAGAGGAAATAAAACAGATGGACAACGGCAGGTGCCAGATTTTATTTTGTAGGGAAAAGACGATGGATTCACATCCATCTGCTTAATCCCATTATTAATAAGACGTATTAACACAATGTGGTTACATTACATCTTTACACTATCTAGCTCACAGGGTTGTGTTGGGATATCTTCTGCCAGCTTTTTTCTTTTTCTTCTTTTTTTCTTTTTTAATCTGGACATCTTGATATTGTCTGCTGTAGAGATTTGGAAATCATGAGCTGTTTGTGTCTTTTATTGTCTCTCCATTCATGAAGCAAAATATGAACAGACATGCTTTATTCCAGTTCAGTTACTCCATTAAGTTGTTCAGAATAGATAATGAAGATTTAACATGTTAAGATGTGAACAACGGCACGCCAGCATGTTTAAACCCACAAATCATCACATTTTAATTGGTGGCTCTCTGCTCATGATAAAGTCATCTACATACAGTGCCACTATAGAGTTTGGTAGAATTGATTGATTGACATGATTTATTCAGAATATGCAAACAGAGAGCAAAATGGTCCTACAGAAACAATAATAATCTTACACACAAAGACAACACACCTGATTAATTTAATAAACCAGCTCCCTTCCATATAATAAACCAGAGAATAGTTATTTTCTTTTACATATAGATACATTATTTTGTGTTATTACATACATAATTATATAGGAAAAAATATGCAGCTATTGTGCTCAAGTAAAAGTATAGTTACTAAAGTTAAAATTTACTTAAAGGTCACATATTAAGCAAAATACACTTTTTCAGGCTTTGCTAGCAAAATATGTACCCCTGGCCTGCCCACAATCCCCCCCGAGAATCAGAAAAATCCATTAACTCAGTAAACTTGACAGTGTTAAACAAACTCATACAGAGTTAAATTTAACACCCTGTGAAGTGAAACCAAAAATTTGTCTTTACACACTAGATATGATGTAATAAGGTTGGATTTAGACTGTTAGAAAGTTGTTCCCCTCTTTCCTGGTTCTTTTTAAGTTATACCACCCCACCACATCACTGGTCACTATGGGGCATTACTGCGCTCACCTAAAGCTACAATGACATAAAACCACTCACCTGTTCATTTCAGTACAGTCTGTTGTTAGCCAATGTCCATGCCTTCACTGAAAGTAGACAGGCAGCTACATGCCATGTTTTTGTTCATTGTGAGGTAAATTTCCCAAATCTATCAGCCACGGTGGCCTGCGGGTCATTAAAAGTATCATAACAGAGAAATTTATGCAAGAGAAAAGTAAATTTAATTCCCAAACTTCAGTCTCTCTGCTCTGGCACAGAGCCAGGCAGCTGTGCTCTGACTGGAGTTCACCATAAGGTCAGTGGGCAGGCTAATCACTGGAGCGCTTGTCTATTTTTCACTTGAACTAGATGCAGCAGGAACAAACATTTTACCTGATGAATGTGTGTTTTAATCCTGAATTCACTTGTCTATGGTCCTGGATCATTAATAGAAGCAGACTGTGACTGCCTCTCTACAAGAAGAAACAGTTTAATCCTTTACGTCCGTTAGCATCGCAGTGCTAAAGCTTAGTAAAGTAAGTGATGATAGACACCGTCTATTTCTGCCAGGTCTGGTACAACAAGGGGCCCCAGTACTAATCATCATTGAAGACTTTTATTTTGAAGAGTGATCTCAGGAAATGGCGTGTTTTCAGCAGCAACTTAACGTCTCATAAACAGGAGAGAAACATACGTAACAATATAAATCAGAAAAAATTAGATATTAGGAATTTTTAGAAGCGTTAAATTCATGATGAGAAAAGGAAACAGACTTTTTAGCTCTAAATTAACGGTTGTTGCATAGCAGCACAACAGATCGATGACTTCCATTCAGGTTGTTGCAGTTTTTTTAAATTGAGAGGATCATATTTGTCGTGAGAGGGCGTGGCTTCAGCCCATTCAACTGGCATGCCCACACAATCCTAGAGCAGTAATTACTGCCGCATTTTTCCTGATTTTAAAGCTTAATTTAAAAACTTAGAGGTGTTTTTCATGAATGAAATTTGGCCTGGTGGTTCATAACACAGCAGTCTGTCATGACAAACCTAAGATACAGGGTTTTTTTTTTTTCATATTAAAGTGACCCTATAAGTGTCTTTATTTGTCCACAACACATATAGTTCAACTTCTGTAATTGTTTAATATCCTACAATATAACAGAACTGCAGAAACAGTAGAAAATCTGTTACAAGGTGGGTCTTCTCTAGTCAACCTTATTGAAAGATAATGTATACTGATGAAGAATCTGGACTATGCTTCCTTTAGGAGCGGCTCAGTGGATAACTTCACTCATGATGCAAATGTGTTTAATATCAAAACCAATCCACTAGAAACTTAACCAAAAGAACCCCAACAGGGATCACAGTACAACACACAACATCCAAACACAGCTATTCAAATATGAAACTGAACAGGCCCGCTAAAATTATTTGTGTGCATTATCTGAGGTCATTTACAGTCAGTCCATCCCTCCGTGGGAGAAGATAGAGGCAAAATCACAACACATTATAACATCCAAATCATTCTGATAATGAGGATAAGTGTATCTTGTTACTATAGGAGACACTGGCTCCTTATTCAGCGACAGAAGTCTCACCCAGAATTCACACAAGGTATCATGGGGCCAGGAATAAAGTGTATACTGGTTGTCTCATTTGGGATTGCAAGGGAGCTGGAGTCAACCCCAGCAGTCACTGAGTGAGAGGCGAGGTACACCGTGGACTAGTCGCCTGTCAGTAAAAGCAATTACACCAATTAAATTAATAGGCATGTCTTTGGACTGTGGGAGGAATTTGATGAGAGAACCCATGCATGCACAGGGAGAACATGCAAACCCCACACTCTGTCTAATAGGGACAAAACAAGACCCGTCTTGCTGAGGTGCCAGCACTAACCCCTGCCCCACCATGCAGCCCAAAGTTAAAAATGTTTCCCATCAATTTATGAGATAATGTGTAGTAGTCCATCATCCCTCAGGTTCCATACATACTGCTTTATTTTTGTGTGAGTACATATAGTAAATTAACTTTGCAAAGCAGATGTATTGTCCAGATTCAATGTCTGTCATCAGGCAGATCCATCTCACAAAGCTCCAAACTGCCCAGTCTGAGAACAAGCCTGACCAATCAGCAAAAAGAATGAGGTAGTAGCTTATGGGGTTTAGTTGGACTGAAGTCTAGTAATAATGGCTGCCGTTGGTGGAGCAATGTGCTACATGTATGTAGCTGTAGTATGGCTGCAGCTCTATCAGAAGTGGACTATATTTCTTTATTAGAAAAGAGTAAACAACCTCAGAATGTTTTTTTTCACTCTTCTCCCTGCTTTGGTATGATTAGTGACAGCAACAGTTAAGGTTTAGTTGTAGTGCAGGTCAGTAGCAGTGACTGCTGCCAGTGAAGTTATGGTGCAGATGTAGCTTCAGTGGCTGTTTTGGTAGTAAATGTGGGCAGCATTTATTTATTGAAAGAGGAGCGAAGAACCACAATGAAAGCTTTTTTTGATGGGAAGATATTTTTGCACTTCTCTTGACTGACCTCAGCATGAATTTTATCCAACAACAAGCCTAACCATTGGTCAACTACAACAGCGCCTCACTGCTAAGCCCACTGGAGCTGTGCACATCTACCACCTCATTTTGTCTTACCGCTCTGAATGACTTTAACAAGTGTGACGGACAGAGCATTCTTTTACTCATCTTCTGGGATTTTTTTCAAAAGTCCTGCCCTTCCCAAACATTTTGTATGGAGGGTTTCCCAGATGCATGCGAATTATATCCCATGCATTGGATGTATGATCAGTGCTGGGTGTAATGCATTACTGTCATCACTTTACATTTATCTGTAATGCAGTAGTGAAACACATTACTGCTGCTAACTTACTAATGACTTTACTGTTAGTGTTAAATAATAATCTCATTACTGGTGTTACTGTAAATCCTCCAACTACGTATAAAACAGAAGCATAGAGAAAAACAAATCAGTCAAACAGAGCAATTTGACTGCCTGGGCTCCAGTCCGGCACTGGCGCATCCCTGAATCGCCACTCTGCTACATTTCGCTGGGAATACGCTGTAGGTCTATTTTCAGCGCTGGCCGCTGCCAAATCGCTCCATCTCTAGATGTGCTGAGATATGAACAATACTTTGAATATGCACAAAAGGAAAGAATGTGATGGTGAAGACCAAACTGTGCCCAGAAACAACCCTCCTCTCTTTTCCAAACACCTGCAAGAGCAGCATGGCCTTGATTTTGGACTTGCTTTGGCGTGATTTCTTCATTCTTGGTGACAACGGTGTTTTTCAGTGCACTGACAGCTGTTTTGTCTCAGGATCATACTGGAAGATCCAAGTTTCATCACATGTAATCACTCCTTCTAAAAAATGTGGGTTTCTTTCAGTTTGTTCCAAAATGTCTCCACAAATTTGTGTGATCAAAGGTCAGAAGTTTTGGGACAACTTTGGCATACACTATTGTCACGTACAAATGTTCTTACAAAATTGAAGACAGCTTCTGCCGTCATTCTTCTACTGAGTTGTTAATCATTTCCAACGATTTGTTCAATTTGTTGAATGTCTTCAGAAGTTTTTGATGTGCATGACCTTTCTGCCTTTACTGAGTCTTTTGTGTCATTCAAACACACGAGCATGTGACGTGCAATGTTCCCCATACACCACAGATAATGTAAGAACACATTTGGCTGCTGTTTTGTTCAATTTTACTTACAATTTCCTGTTTATGTGTTGCTCAACTTTTAAGCTAATCATTTTCTGATGCTTTAGCAAAAATACTTGCACTTCAATCAGTAGCTTGCAGTGAACTAAAGGCGTCACTTATTGGAAACTTTTAGCAGTTGTGTGTGAACACCCAACCTTTAATATATAACACTCAGAGAGACTGTAAACCATGTGGTTTGGTGAAATATGTAAGGTTTATTGCATTTTCATTGTCTTTAAGTTACAGAAGATCTCAGGTGTGAAGGAGTAAAGAAAAAGCGATGTAACTAGGTACTTTAAGCTGTGGTTAACTAAGTCATGTAATGCATTAATTTTGTATAGAAAGTAGCTAGTAATTCGCAATTGATTATTTTTTTGAGTGACTACTCCAACAGTGTATATCAGGGACAATCAATTAAAATTCAAAGAGGTCCAATCAGAGAAAATATATTAAACAAAAGGCCCGGAACATCATAATGTCTAACTTGAGTTAGTGTGATATGTGGATCTGGGTGCGATTTCAAGGACTTGTTGCACTGATAAAATATGAAAATTTGTCTACAGCTCACAGTTTCTGCATCTGTGAACTTCTCCTATAGGACCCGATGAAATCCGTTTTATTTTTTGCCAAATTCCAGTTTAATATTTTGGAATTCCATTTTTTAACCTTTCGACTAATTTCACCATAAAAAAGAGTGCCCTATTTATGTAAATGAATAAAATGTTCACTAATTAAATAGAAACAACCTTAAATTTATTGAAAAAGGGCCACAGTTGGCCCATGAGCCATAGTTTTGATAACCCTGACATAAATAACTATAACCAGTGTAACAGTCTGATACTTCCAACATAAGACACATCCACATGTACAATCACATCCTAACTGATGTTTCTAATGTTACTGAAGAAATCTTTCTGTTCTGTCAGACAGTGATAATAACTTAATAAGAAGGTCACATTGAAGTTAAATGGTTAAACCTGTTACCTAAACTTTTCTTTACTCTGGCAGTCTGTAACAGTGCATGCAGTTTGATGCTGCATTGTGTTTTACTCCTGACTGTAACTTTTCTCTCCTCATCTCCCTCCATCCTCGCTGTCTGTCTGTCTGCTTCATATTAGACTGCGTTAATGCAGATATGTGTTGGCTCGTTAAGCAACCAAAGGGAACTACAGCATCTGCAGGGGGAATTATTAAGCTAATTGATACTCGAATGGATCATCAGTTAAAGTGTGTTTGTTATGTGGGGCACAAGTTGTGCCTTGCTTTAGTGTTCCCCCGGAACATATTCCTCAGATATACGTTCCTCTTAATAAAAACACAGCATTTCAGTCAAAATCACTCAAATTTTCACGATGTCAATGTTAAATAGTAGATTCTGTTTTTATTGGCCAATTCCAAAATTCTGTCCGTGATTCCGCTAGCGCGGAAACCATGGGGCCCTAGACTCGTTGTCTCAGCTCACTCGTCTTTTCGTCTACTCTCTTTGTCTTCTGTAACGATTGTAGGTCCAGGTCCAGGTCCATATCTGGGTCCAGACCAGGACCCAGATGTGGTCCGCCATTTGGTGACCCCTGGTGTATATAATACAGTCAACTGGTGTGTCAGGTTAACAATAAATACCATAACCTAGAACAGTGGTTCTCCAGGGTTAGGGTTAGGGTTATCCTCATGACCAACCAGTTTCCTCAATGAAAAAATGTAACCCAACATTTTTAAAAAATTACAAAAAAACATGTTTATTTAATAAATAATATTGTAGATTGGATCTTGAATGCAACAAACTATTTAAGTGAAAAAAAAATAGGACATTACATACCCCATTTCCTCAATTTTTTCCAGTTTCCAGAGATCTTGAGTAATTGCCTAGTAATCAAATGAAATCTGCTCTGTTATGGCACGAAGAGGACATAAACGAGTTAAATATAGAGAAAACATTTAAACTTACCCATTATCATGATAAAACTGAGTAATATATGTATGGATGCCAGTCCACTAAGGACTGCTGCACCTTTTGCAACTATGTCATCCAGACACACAATCATGACCCACTGAAAACTGTGCTGTGACCCATTTTTGAGCCCTGACCCATCAGTTGAGAACCCCTGAGCTTACACATAGGGTTCAAAAACATATGCTGAAAGAGTACAGTCATATTTGTCATCATCGGCTACTGCCTAACATGCCAAGTCAGATTACTTTGTACTGAAAATGTGCCGATGAACCACATTTTTCTTCGAGTTAATCTCACTGTCACCTCTGTTGAACTGAACAACAGGTTCATCATCCATCTGTCTCAGTCTACTCTCAGCACACAGCAGCTTCTGCAGGTTGCCATGGAAACACACAACTCTTTGGTCATGTCCGGTTTATCAAAGAGGTCTTTTATTTTAACAAGTGTGCTGGGTGTTTAGAAGTCCCAGCACACACTCACTCAAGTATTGAACGTGCCCTTTCCTCCCACATATCACTTTGATCCTATTGTCACAGAGAGCCGATGACAAAGACTTGGTGACAGGATGTGATTTATTGTGTCAGAGGAGGAAGTATGAGAGGGTAATTGAGGGGTAAGAGGAGGAAACAAAGTTTGCAGGTGTCAGCGTAACTTTGTCTGCCTTCACAAGTCTATGATGAATTTATTCATGGGTGGGTGACGCTGCCAAGTCAAGGACAAACACCATATAATTACCCCATAAATTTAGGGAGCGATTATTCTAAATTTCAGCTATTTAATTAAAATATGCAAATAGACGACAGACATTGTCGAAACATGCGACACACTTAGAAGGGTAACAAAGTTTGACAAAAGCTCATCGGCCTTTTCTAACATCAGCTGCTTTAATAGAACCTCACATTTACTACAGACACTCTCTCACACTGCATCTGGCTCTGTTGCACATTTGCACCATTGCGCATCGCTGATTTCCTGAGCACATTTGGGTCCAACAGTGGTGACTCAAGCAAGCTGACTCCTTCAAAGCAGAAGAAGAGTTGGAGAGCCATTACAGATATAATTGGATTTCATTTCAACCATGTGAGTGGAAAAAAGACTTGTCACCACTCTGAAGAAAATGGAGCCAAAACACAATCATTGTACTTACTGCACTGCATAGAAGGGGGGTGGGGGGTGTTTGTGTATATGTATGGATGTGTGTTTCACCCTGTGCGCCTCTGCGCGTGTGAGGGTGTTTTTTCAGTGTGCTGCTTTAGGCGTGTGTTGCTCTGCACATCTCAATGCATAAAATCCCAAGACACACACACAAGTGTCAAATGAATCCAGAAGAGAGGAAGGGAGTGGGTTTTCCTGGTGCTCTTTACAGGGACAGAGGAAAGAAACTGAAGAGAGTAAATGCAGGACAGGAGGGAACCACAGCTTCAGTCATGCCTCTCTGTTTTCACAAATGAGCCTCGCAAATTGTCATCCCTGTCACTGTGGCACAGAAGAAAGTGTCTATTCTGACAACGGAGACCCAAAACTGACAAAAAAAAAAAGGGCCGTCAGACTTGGAGTTGCATAACGTTACAAAGATAGAAGCTTGGGTTATTTAGCTAATGCTAGCTAATCTTGTGGCACATGCACTACTATTCAAGAATTCAGTGATTCTGCAATCAGGCTGTGGCTTGAGGTTCTGTGGGTGAAAATCACAAGCACAATCAGATACAAGGGCACTGATGATGGAAGCTAACATGCTGGAAACATGTCTGGCTTTGGATGAGAACACATTTCTCAGTTTGGCATTACAGGGATGGGATTACTCACAGTAGCGATTTCAGCACCCCTCAATCCTGCAGTGCCCCCCTTATGATTCTTTTGAGGAGACTCATAGGCCACCAAATATACGTTGACTGGAAAGGCCTAAGGTCTATGACAGCCAAAACATGTCCAGCAGTGGTCAGAGCATCTCATCCAGGGCCGTATGCAAGGTTTTAGAAATACTGAGGTCCAAAGGCCCCCTCTTGCTGACCATTGCTGTGAGACGCCAGATCTATAAGAATGGAAATACACCGTGAAACTTTCAAAATAAAACTCAGATTAAACTTTCAGTTAGGTTAGGGTAAGGGTTAAGGAAGGATTAGGAAAGCAAAAACCTGACCTGCAAAACTGGATTTTAGTTTCATAAAGCTGCGTAAACAGTCTTCTTACAGAAAAAAGCTTGTCCCCCATGAACCTATTCTGACATTGCAAATCTTACTTATGTAATTTCAGTAGCTGTGTAAGCCATGAGCTATGCAGCTTACATAGCAAAAGCTACAGCTCATGACACTCATGAATATGTATACAAACAAAGATACAAAGCTAACATTGGCTACATTAGATTTGTAGCCATTTTATTTATGTAGCTATAACATCTGCATAGCCCACACAGGTACATTAGCAGCATTAGCTATAGCTACGTTTGCTTTAGCTCACATTGCTGAAGATAACCAAGCTACATTAGCTAAGAAATATATGTTGACTGGAAGAGCCTATATAACAGCCAAAACATGTTCAACAGTGATCACAGCCTTCAGCATATGAAGGCTTATCTCATCCAGGTCACATGCAAAGTTTTAGAAATACTAAGGTCCCTTCTAGGGAGATTTGGGCAGGGGGCCAGCTAAAGCCCATAGCTCTTAGACGCAGACACAGCATCTATAAAAATGATAATACACACTTAAACTTTCAAAATAAAAGTCAGGTCAAACTTTCAGTTAGGTTAGGGTAAGAGTTTAGGTAAGGGTTAACTAAAGTTAAAAGTCAAGATCTACAGTCTGTAACTGTCTTGACTTTTGGGGGTCTGCCACCCCCCACATTTTTTTCAATTCCATGATTGAAACATGTTTTTCTTATTCCGAAAGCTAATGTTATACCCATATGGTTAATGTGTAAATCTGATGTGTACTTTCTAGTTCAAGGCATGTAAGAATGATTTCAGCAATAAATGGAGGGTCTGACCGATCACGGTGACCTCAGTGGTAGGCATGGACATGCCTTTCACCTTACAACTGAGGAGCTTCATGACTGCCTCAGCATCCCCAGCCAAATAAAGAAGTATGGTTTCTTAAAGAGTTTCTTTTGCCATCCAATGATATGCCAAGTTTGAGTCAGCAGTTCTCCACCCTTGCAGTAAACCACTGGAGTCAAATCCATTTTCTCATCCTGTATCATTTGACAGTTTTCAAGAACTTCTTTCTGTGTACTTGAAAGTCCTTTTTTTATTACAGTTTTCTTGAACTACAGCTCTTAGGTCTTTCTTCAGTTACAGAAGAAGCCACAGCCCTACCTGTAAATCAGTTTAATAGTAAATGGAGTTTAATTTTTTAGTCACCTGACCACTCAAAACACATTTTACACCATAGGTCACACTAACCCATTCACATCCTTTCACTCCACTTTCACCAATGATGGCAAAGTGGCCATTAGGATTAACTAATTCCATTCATATGCATCCATATAAATTCCCATGCTACTAATGCAGCAGTGGGAGCAAGTGTGAAGTGTCTTTCTCAAGGACACACTGGTGTGTGACTGCAGGAGCTGAGGATAAAACCCTCAGTCTACCTAGTGATCATACATGCTCTTTCTGGAGTCCCTAGGCTTGCCAAGCCCTAAAGGCCTCCCTCAACAGCCTGCTGGCTTCTTGCACCAACTAGTTCCTATGTTGCAGCCATGGCAGGCTCCAGTGTTTTTAAGCTGTAGTTCCTAACAGCTACTTCAACAATTGAGGGTTCAAACCTTCCCCTGGATGCACAAGAAATTCCTAACAAGGTAAGAGTTAAAAATTCCAAGGATATGGGTCTCTGCCTACATGTTTCCTGTTCAACCTCGGCACACTTTAATGTTTACCAGGTCTGCCCAGAGGCCTTCCCCGCTTACAATCAGGTGGTGATCAGTTAATAGCTCTGCTCTTCTTCTCTTTTCAGATTTACACAAAACCTCTTTAATGTCAAAGTGAAGGATTTTATTAGTAATGCCAATTAAATAAAAAATGTAATGTAAAACAAGTGACTGAATAAATACTCACCCCCTTTCAAGTGACTGACCTAATTCAACAGAGGTCCAGCCAACTGGAGTTAGTAGTCTCACAATCAGGGAAATGGGGATCTCCCCAGTGCAGTGAATGTGTCTGAAGTGATTGCAGTAGAAAGACACTTGTGTCTGGAAGGTCCAGTCACTAGTTAATCAGTATTCCAAGATACCATTACACCATGAAGACAAAAGAACAATCCAAGCAACTCAATGAAAATGTTATTGAAAAGTGTAAATCAGGAAAGAGACACAAAAAAGAATTCCAAGGGACTGATTATCCCCCAGAGTTCAGTTAAATCCATCATCATGGAATAGAAGAATTATAGCACAAGTGTAAACCTGACTAGATCAGGCTGTCCTCACAAACTGAGTGACCAAGAAGGAGACTAGTGAGAGAGGCCACCAAGACACCTACGACTTCTCTGAACGATTCACAAGCTTCAGCAGCTCAGATGGGAGAGACTCTCATACAACAACTGCTGCCTGAGTTCGTCGCCAGTCAAAGCTTTATGGGAGAGTTGCATGCCATGGTTGAAGAAAACTCAGACTGGATCTTGACTATAGTTCACCATGGGAGACTCCATGGTCAAAATGGTGCTTTTTGGCCATCAGACAAGACGCTATGCTTGGACACCATCGTCACTGTGAAGCACAGTGGCGGCAGCATCATGCTGTGGGTATGCTTCTCAGCAGCCAACTCTGGAAGGGTTGTAAAGGTAGAGGACTATTCACGCCCAATCCCTGTGCAACCTGGCAGAGCTTGTAGCCAAAGCTGCATCTACGAAATACTGACTTGAAGGGGGTAAATATGTATGCAGTTACATATTTTACCTGACATTTGTTTATCTAATTGACAGTACACAGAAGAAATCTTTTTTTCACTTTGACATTAAAGAGGTATTTTTGGTCAAAAAAAGCAACATTATATTGACCATGGTTGATTTATAAAATCAATCAAAGGGTAAAACATCCAAGGAGGTGAATATTCTATTGGGTGATAAGTAGCTGGACCTCACTATGCAAGCACACATACTAACAGTCCTGGCAATTCCTCTCTGCATCACCTCTTCGTTGCAGAGAAATGACCTACTCTTTCATAGAAGAAACCTAACAAAGTGACAAGCAGGGGGCTTGTGAGTATCTCCACAGCTGTTTGGCATGCTCAGCTTCAACAAATGATAATGCTCCCACACCTTCTATGGCTCCTTCTCTGCAGTCTTTCCACTGTCTGAAGACCAGTCCCAAGCACACTGTCTTTGTCAGTCACTTCTTTTACCATGTCTGATTATGCAGATGGTGGGCCAAATTTGCCTCAAGTGACTGGTGGTCACTGAAGAGCAACTTACCAGTCTAGTGCTTGGAAAACTTCTAGAAAAAAGTTAGTTGTGTGAGAACATTTCGTCTCCTAACCTAATTGTCACAGTTTTAGAATATTCTGTGACTATCTAGGCATTAGAGCAGCAGTCTGCCAACTACATCACTAACATTTCTCAAACAGGTGAACAAGCTTTGTAAGCAAGTCAAGTTTTCCCATTTCTACCCACCCGCATTCACTTTTTTCTTAAGGAAAACAAGATGTTAAGACTCAATCCTAGATAAATGATGAGCTGAGATGGGTATATTTCAGAGCGCGCCAGAAAAGTGGAGCTCCAGACGGGGAGTCGAGGCAAGGGAGAAGGAAGCCAGGGAGCATTTGATTCTCCATCAGTGCTTTCAAATGCCTTCAGACCTCCTGTTCACAGCCTTGACAGGCACACCTACATGCACATCTCGCACCATCACTCTCCTGTGCACATGCAGACAGATGGGTGCAGCTGCTGCACACACTCACCGTGTCTTACTGACATATATATTTAACCACCCACGCATACTTTACACGCAGGAAAGATGCAAATGGAGGCACGCTGAGACACACAGGTAGGCTTTTCCACATTTGAGGGGCTGCCCCGAGATATTCAGCAGAGATTTGGGAGTTGAATCTTTGGGTTTTGAATCTTTGATCATTACAGAGAAGTTGACTATGGGCTATTTAGAGGCTGGAGGCTCATTCTGACAAACACTGCCTGCTTCCCCGACATCTGGTTTCTGCCCCCCCCCCCCCCATTGTATCCTCATCTCCATCCAAAATGTGCCAACCTTTTGTTAAGAGTTTTTATCTGGCACAATATGAAGCTCCACAATACACAGAAATGATAATAAGGCTCCTCTTCTGATATTTTGAGGCTCTGACCCAGTTTTGATTTGTTCCACGGGGGGTTCACGTTACTGCGATGCATCGCTTCAGAACACAACTCCAGATCTTGATAAACAGTGATTCGGCGCCATAATTACAGCAGAAACTTTCCCAGCACAAACAAGGGACGTTTGAAGCCAGATTTAATGAAATGTAAGATGGACAGCCAAGTGTGATATTTACTTGGAATGGAAACGGTTGCAGGTATGCAAGGAAAGAAGCCAGACAGAGACATGCTACAATGGTGTGAAAGAAGATGAGGATCATAGCGAGCCAGCGAGTGACAGAAGAAAGATGACAATGAGAGTAGGATGAAATATGGATGCAGAAAGAGCCAGATGGAGGTCTGAATATCCTGCAATCCCTCCACATGTACTGTAGCATGTCGTCGCTATAACCCGCTCTGTAAAGAACGAGGCAGATGTGTAATGGTGTAGGAGAAGTATTCAAATGTCAGTAGGTAATAGGCAGCCTGTTATATTAATCACAGTCAGGGGCCTCCTTAAGACGCTGACATCCTTGGGGAGGAGTGTCATAAAAAATAACGCAGTAAAGAGAACTGTGCAGCAATGCAGCATGAAAAATGCCCTCCATCTGCAGTGACTCAGCCACTGAGTCCAAGGTAGAGACGAATATGTTTGCCCTCTCTCTCTCTTTCTTTCTCCTCTCATCTCGCCACTATCTCTCTCTCTGTCTGTCTCGCTCTACGCACACGCTACGGTCCACAGACTCATCAGCACACATACACATGAATCCAAGAAACAGGAGGAGAAAGGGAGACACTTGCTTTTGATCAAGGCCTGCTTACATTCATCAGGTCCTGTGTACATACGATTTCAGTCATTATCCCCAAATAGACACAAGAAATTCACGCACGCTTGCTCAAACAATCACCATCGTCTTTTCTTCTCTAAATCAAACAGCACCGTGCAGGCATTTCCTTCTTCTTCTACCCCCCTCCAGTTGGCTAATCTGTTAATTCTACATTCCCTGGGTGAGACACACAATAAGGACGATGGGCTTCACCGCTAAAAACCTCGGCTATCGCATCTACGCGGTGAGACTGTCCATTGTTATGCGGCTTTCTAATGTAAATAGGCGGTGTAAACAACAATCACTACATGCTACTGTCCTAGATAGATACTACTGTGCTCTGCAACACAATTAAGCACAAAGACATATTTATGCATGACTGAGTACGCTCACATTCATTCTCAGCAGCAGACCGTAGTGAGGGGAAGGACACATCATGCATAAGCAAGCTTGAACTCTTCCACTGTACGCCATTCAATCCTCTTTTGATGCTGTAATACAGGTTTCCAATTGGGTGCAAGGGGGATGTAGGACAGTATTTTTACTAAAAAGGTGCTCCCATTTCCTAAGGGGTGGTGGAACTTGAACGGAAATGTTCACTTAAAGGTGTATCAATGAAAGGGAAAGGCAGCCTCTGGTTTCCAAAGTAAAGCCAAAGCAGGAAGTGTTCAGCCGGAGTTCTTTCAAACTGCTGGCAGGAGACGACTACGTTTGTTGTAGCTATTTCATATTAGTTAATCAAAAACTGCAAAAAAAAAGGTCATAGTCTGAGTGATGTCACCCATTGGTTCCTGAATAGACATTTTGAAGCTGGGTGATATTGAAAATGTTATCTCTGGCTAAGTTTTTATTAGTTTAGTTGTAGGTTGTTTGTAATCACATGATACCAAAGGTCCGGTGGGGGTCAGGAAGAGGGGGAAAGACATTATGAATGACTGGTAACAGAGGAAAGTTAGTACTTTCCAGCTCTAAATGGACTGCTACACTGCAATTAACATCAGAAAGTTTCAATGTTCCCTGAGTACGATCCCCACACTTCACAAAAGAAGTAATTTCTACCAAAGTTTAACTGATTTACCTGAGTAAGAGCCTAGAGGAGTGTTGTACTGAGCTACAAGGCTAGCAGAGCCCCTCTAACACATAAAAAACAATCCTCATTTTGGCACAAACATGCTATTCATTCAAACAGTGATGCACTATTAACTGAATAAACCTTGTGGAGTGAGGTACTAGGTAATGATGTGTCATTCACGAACGAGGCCACTCTACGAAATGGCTCTTTAGCATTAGCCACTGTAGGTAGCTCCTGTTTGAGTACCAGTTTCCTTTCCTTCATCTTTTTTCAATTTTTAATCCACACATATAAAGCCAAACTATAGCATGGAAGGAAGATTTATTTGAGAGCCAAACAAATATTATTGTGAGTTGCCCCTTTGAGCAGGTATCGATGGGGGTGTCGTCTGTAATACAGTTCTACAGACGGGTACGGATGCTTTGTGTAATTTAGCAAGCTTAAAGTAAAAATGGGCCGAAAGACGACACTTATTCTTGTACGATGTACTTGAATTTTTTTCAAGCGTTTTATTTATCACCCAGAAAGCATCTGTGTTTGCCACTATTTTATGATGAAACCCTCGGCTATCAGCTGTTTGATTCTGCAGGCTTCAACAGAGACATCAGCCGCAAACTAAACTAAAACTTGCTATTTCAGCTCTTCCTTCACATCTGCACAAGTTGTTCCTCTGTGTTCTCCAGGTCATATCCACAGTAAACAGCATGTCAACATCACAACTGAGAATCTAGAGAATAGGGGGCTCACTTCACAATTTTTTTGCGAGCCATATACATCTCTTGGCCAAATCAGATTGGAAAATTATAAAGAATAGAGATAAGTGTGTACCTTGTTTTAGCAAAGATATATATCTACATCTGTAGAATATGTTTGTAATGGGTTCCTTGATGATCCTGATGATGGCCACAAGCTAAAAAGCACCACATTAATGAAGTTCCCTAAACTTCATCTGTTGCTGGAGCTTTCTGTTTCCACATCAGTAGAATATGTAATAAACACAATATGATTATACGTACCCTTTTCAAAATAAAACCCCAGATTGAGCTGTGACAGCAGGGCGATAGAGCACACACGTACCTGGTATGAAAGCCATGACAGGATGAGCTGAAGCGTGCACTCATGACGGCTGCATGGAGCAAACAAGCACCCAGACTAAAACAGGCGTATGAAAATCTAACAAAGCAGTCTTGAGACATTGAGACTAGTTGGGATGAACAGAGAGACAACATAAAAACACCATGTCTTTGGCCTGGCTATCACCATCTTTGACGCATTAAATCTTCATATTAAGTTAAACTCAGAGAATATTTTCTCAGAAGTTTTTGGCTCAATTAATAGTTAGAATTAATTTTTAGTCATTACAGATTCATGTTCCTTTTTAGTTTCAATAAACCAGCATTTCCCAATGTACTTATAATGCCACATCCCACTTTGATCCTAAAAATATGCTCAAGCTAAACATTTGCTATAATAGTGAATCCCCATAGTGCAGCCCGTGGCCCCTGGGGGGGATCCCAAAGTGATGATGGCGGGCTCAGCAAGGCTAAATAAAAACAATGTAGGCCGTTGCGCACTGCAAGCAAAGCATGTCAAATTTGTGCAGACTTTCATGTAAATGGAAATGAATCCACACTAGACGCCAAAACGACTGAAACAAAGACTAGAAAATATGACCAGACATCTCAACCACAGCTTCACCTTTAAAATGATGGGTTTACAAAAGAAAGCAACACTTCTTCCTTTTAACATGTGCTCCCAGCGTGAGACAGGTCTCTGTATCGATATACTGTATGTATATGTGTGTATGGGGAAAGGTGGGGAGGCTTTAAAATTTCATCTGCCAAAGGTGGGGGGAGGGGGGGGTCCAGCAGAAAAAGGTTTGGAATCACTGTTCTGTAACACAACTGAGCACAAATTGATTTGAGAAGCAGAATAAAACAGGACATTGGCAATGCAGTGTAAGTAAATAATCTGTCCACATAACAATCAAGAAAGTGAAATGGTCCTCTCTAGACCAGTGATTCTCAGCTGGTCCAGTCTCAGACCCACCACTACCTCCACAATGAGAAATCTAGACCCAAATTTCTGATATTTACCTCCACCAAGGAGGTTATGTGATCGGGAAGGTTTGTTAGTTAGTTTGTTAGTTAGTTTGTTAGCAACATAACTCAAAATTTATGGAGGGATTTTGATGAAATTTTCAGGAAATGTCAGAAATGGCATTAGGAAGAACTGATTAGATGTTGGGAGTGATTCGGATCACCGTCTGGATACAGGAATTTTTAAAGGATTCTTTACTATTGGGAGCTAGGGCTAATGGCGGTGGTCTGCACTCTCCGAGTGCTTTTCAAGATCTTAAATGTGTTCATTTTTTCATGACAGACAGTAATGTTTGGGTAACACAGAATAAAATGTGGCAGAACTGAGACAGAAGAAAAAACCCGAAATAAAGTCCTAAAATGTCTAAAATTCTAAAACATTTCCTAGAAATCCCTTAACCCTTTCAAGCTGATTGTATCATGTTTGAAAAATGACATGAAAGTGGTCTGAGATCTAATATAGTGGAATTTTGAGATGGCATAAAAAGAGTGCAATTAATAGCAATTAACTACAGAAATTCTGAGATTAATCGCAAAGTTTTAATCTTTTGACATCCCTAATAATTTCCCTAAAAACCTCTTGAATACAATCTGATAAATGAGTAAAAAAATGACCTCTAGTGGATTTTTAATTGAAAGATATGCGAAATGCAACAAATGTGATACACAGAAAAATTATGTGAATTTTTATGGCAATTTTCCTTTTTTTTATTTCAGTAAAAGGTTAAAACAAAGATCTCGGTCCCAAAAAATACAAATTTTCTGACCATTACACGAGGTATCAGGCTTTAAAAGGTTAACTTTTCCACTACTACTAATGGAAATGTCTGTGAAAATTCTTGAGGATTTCTGTTGAAAATTCTTAAAAGTTCCTAGTTCACTGAAAAATTTCCATAGATTCATTATAAAAGTCCCAAAGAAGAATATCAACAGTTTCTGTTCCAATGCCACCAAAAGACAAATGGGAAGAAACACCCCAACTTTTTTTAGGATGTAGTGTTAACTTTCTTAACAGTTAGAATTCCTTTCAGATTTTGGGTCATGTCACATTGAATAAATCAGGGAAATTTATCATTTTCTGTCAAAAACTGTCAAAAACTTAAAACTATCGAACAAAACATTTCTTACATAGCAATCCATAGACTCTTTGACACTTTTTTCTCTGCATACATTTGCGACCCACTGTTAACAGGTCTGCAACCTATTTTTGGGTCCTGACCCACCAATTGAGAACCACCGCACATAAGTACAGAAGGAAATGCATGCATTAATTTTACTAAGTCTTTCTCAAGACAGCATGAAAATCTGAGAATTTGTGAGGAATGTTCTGATAATCTTGGATAAAGTAGCTTGACAATACACAAAACATAATCAAACAAATATACAAAACAGTGACACGATACAGTAAAATACATAAAATCAAACAGTCACAACAAACCAAGAGCTAAAATATTTCATAACTTGAAAACAGATGGTTAAAATATTTGTTTACAGTATCATAACTCCAGTTTCCATAACAGTCTATTATATATCTGCCAGATTTATTTAATCATTTATCAGCTGTCTCAAGTAAAAGGCTTTTTTTTAATCTTAAACAGCTGTCCTTAATTTCTTCATAAAAGTAGTCTTATTAATAATTTTGACCAAATGCAGTGGCAGTTTATTCCATATAGACATTGCTCTATACATGACGGTCCTCTTTAAAGCATTGGATTTGGGCATGGTAATGTGAAACACTCCAAAAAGACTTGTCTTGTGTCATAACTGTATCTATCATTAGTGTAGGTAAGCTGGGAGAACAAGTACGAAGGCATTTTGGAGGTTTTGATGTTTCTTAAAAATTGGACCAGGCTATATGCAAGTTTCTCTTCCACATTTATCCATGACAGCCTGGCACGCATCTCATCCACACTGTCCCTCATTGAGCAGTGCAGCACTAAACACGCAGCTCTGTTTTGGGTGAGCTGGATCATATTTAGGTCTTGTTTTGAGGCATTAGACCAGACAGTTGGACAGTAATCAAGGTGGGATAAGACTAGAGATTGAATAACTTGCTTTGTTGTATTTTCTGTTAGGAAGTAAGCATTCTTTCTAATAGTGGAAATACCTCTGCTCATTTTTGCAACAATATTATTAATGTGAGACATCCATGAAAGTTTGTCATCGATTGTTACACCCAGCAGTTCTTTAACCTGCTCAATGAACTGTACTGTCCACTTGGGGCAGGGGTGGGCAACTGGCAGCCCCCTTAATTAATTCAGCCTGTGAGAAAATGTAAAATATTAATACACTGTAAACATGAAGAAAACTTCAAAGAAACTGCCACTGAAAGTAGAAAAATCCCCATATCATTCATTACCATGACTGAACTACGTTTACTCTAGTTCTTTGCCAAGAAAATAGAGCTGTAAAAGTTTGTGAATGTTTCTTTAAAACCATCTTATTTGAATTAGCAAATGCATTTGTTAAAACAAATTACCAGTTATGTTCATTGCATGAAAATAGTGTCTTAAACTGGCTTGAATCCTGTGTTTAGTTCATTAAAATAAGTATTTGTGTTTGAATTTAAGTTTAAAAATATAAATGGTGTTATATCAAATTCTAATGAAAGCATCTGATTTTCTTCATGTTAACTTAAAAGTCATTTGGATGTTGAATTAAAATCATCCTACAACTTCTATCACTCTGGCCCTTTGGCAGTGGGGTAAAAATCATGTGGCCTTGGAACCAAAGTAGCTCATCCCTGACTTTGGGCTTTCATACTCAGTAGAGGTTTTGCCACTTTTTTTTTCCCCTGCACACATTCACAACCCACTTTTGGTTCCCGACCCACCAGTTGAGGGCAACTTCTCTAGACCACCTGATGTACACTGACACCACACTAAAGGGCTGTGACCCATATTTTGGTAATTATAGAGGTAGACAATAATGCTGGACATTTTTTAGGGCACGGCGATCCATAATTCACTGATTTTCTCATGTCCATTTTGAAATTTGCACCCTTTTACTGAAATATGGCTCCTTCTGCTTTCATAAAAGGAAGGCAACAACCAAAATACTGAGCTTAATGGATCAGAAATGGGGTTTCACTAACAAACACAAGGAATAGCATTCAAAATCAACAAATGACATCTGTTTTTATGGACCTACTTCTGTGATGACCAGTGAATGGAGGCACTTGTTCCTCTCTGATAATGCACTTTGAACGTTTATCCCCTTAATTCAGTGCCTTTTTATGTCGGCTACCCTTGCCACGACACAACTCGAATTTTTTCTTTTTAAGCAGATACACCTGCAGTTCAAGGAGTAGCTGTCTGCTTAAGGGCTTTGCATAGCAGATCCAGGTATTAAAGCAGGGCTTTGCTTTGACAGATGACATAAAGATATTCATGAGCACAGTAGTATCCTGCTTCAAAATAAATATCATCCAGCTGTCATCTGCACCTTTAAAGATACCTTCATGATTGCTTTTTCTTCTCTACACCTTCATCTGATCACAGTCAGAGCAATCCTCCACATTAACAGTGTCAGACACTCTTTTACTTCAGTATGTAGGCCACCACTGCATCATTTATGATCATATTTTTGTTCTACTGACTGAGTCTTACATAACGCAAAATGGGGGCTCACGTGCCATACGCCATAGATTTATACATCCAGTAGATCCCTGTGTCACAGGATCCTGATTTCCTTCAGAGAGGGAGCATAAAGGCTTATTTCACATCAAACATTATGACGTGTCAAATGCCATATTTGCATATCTTGAGCAGACAGGCATGAGAAATCTGCCTCTGAGATGGATCTAACAATCAGAGATATCAGGAATTTCTGACAGTGAAGATATCTACCACATTTATTAAGAGCTACAGAAGTTTCAACAAAGCTGCAGCAGAGGCCACAGCCTCAGCCGTCACTGTTATAAATTGAATCAAACCAATAGAAATAAACATTTTTGTTTTATCTCAGGAAAGTTATGCATTGTTTGCATTGGGATTTACTTTCTGTTCATTTTGAACATGTGCATACAGTTATGAAATATCAAAATTTCTATCAAATGTCTTGAATTGTTTATAATTTAGCCAAAAGCCTAATCTAAACAGTGTAGTCTCTATTAAAGCACATTCTCTTATTTAATTTTTTAATGTAATGTCATGAGCCTAGATCTACTAGTTGGTCCTTTTTGCTGGATTTTTTATTCTATGATGCACCAAAAATGTTCTATTGGTGAAAGGTCTGGACTGCAGGCAGGTCATTTCAGTACCCGGACTCTTGTATTGTGAAGCCATACTGTTGTGAAGGATGCAGTATGTTGTTTAGCATTGTCTAAATGGAATATGCAAGGCCTTAACTGTTTGTAAATACTATTTATAATTTGTAAGTTGACATCCTTATATTCCATATTTTTGTATTTATTAGTGCTCTTGCAACACTACTCTTATTTGTACTCTATTTCTATTGTGTTTCTGTCGCCAGTGGCCTGCTTTGTCTAAGATACTTTTTGCTGCTGTAAATTGAAATTTCCCCTTGTGGGACTAATAAAGGAATATCTTATCTTATCTTCCCTGAAAGAGACGTCTGGATGGGAGCATATGTTGCTCTAAAACCTCTATATACTTTTCAGCATTGATAGTGCCTTTCTAAATGTGTGAGCTGCCCATGCCATAGGCATTAATCTAACCCCATACCATCAGGGATGCAGTGCCACCCGAGGAACCCAAAGATCACTAGTATCCATCATTGACCATGGACACAGAGATTTCTTCAGATAATCTAAATCTTTTCATCATACTATGTGTTCTAGATGGTGAGATATTTAAAGTCTTTGCATTTTTACACTGATTAACCATTTTTTTAATTGCTCCACAGTTTTTAGCTGCAGTCTTTAAGAGATTGGTGAACATCTGCCCCTCTGCTCTACTTCTCAGAGACTCTGCCTCTCTAAATGCTCCATTTATACCCAGTCATGTTACTGACCAGTTGACAATTAAACTAATTAGTTGCAAAATGCTTCATCTGTTTTTTCGTTACTACCTCTTACTTTTCCAGCCTTTTGTTGCCCTTTCCCTACTGTTTTTGAAATGTGTTGCTGGCATCAAATTCAAAATGAGCTAATAGTTTTCATGACATGGTTAAATGTTCCAACATCTGATATGTTGTTTATGTTTTATTGTGAATAATATACGGGACTATGAGTGTTGCAAGTCAGTGTGTTCTGTTTTTATTTACATTTTACACAGTGCCCCAAGTTTTTGGGTATTGGGGTTTTACATGACAATTGCACTTGAGCCAAAAAAAAAAGTCTGAAAACAGGTTTCAAAATGCAAAGTTTTAAAGACACCGCTGTATTCATGGTCATGTAAAATGACAATATTGTTTCCTCTTGAAACCAAGATTTTTTGCACATGTGCGTTAGTGTTAGTGTAGTGGATTCCGTTTTTATTGACCAACTGCAACTCCGTTAACGTGAAAATCATAGGGTCCTAGACTCCTTGTCTCAGCTCACTTGTCTTTTCGTCTACTTTCTTTGTCTTTCTAATGATTGTAGGTCCGAGTCCAGGTCTGTATTGCGTGGCGTCTGGGTCCAGACCCCGACTGGGGTCCGCCAGTTAGTGACCCCTGGTCTATATCTTAAACCCTTGGTGGGGAGTTTGAAATTATGCTGGTGCAGGGCAGAAGTGGCAATGACAGAGTCGAGGGAAAGATGGGGATTTTACACCTTAAATTAACCGCTAAATTGGAAGGATGTGCTGTCAGCTGATTGTGGGAAATTAGACATGTCAAGTGCAGCATGAGCTTCCTGCCAGGTGCGCCATATGTGAGAAACAATACTTAAGCATCTATTTAAACTATAGAGACCCCATAAGTCCTTTGCAGTGTAGAGGGATGTAAAGATTTAGTTTACTCTGCTAGTGTATGCACACAACTGCAGTAAATGCTTCAGCAGAGTAATGCAAATAATCCTGCACTAGAATAAATCATATTCCCCTTTCAATGGCACACTGACACCCTTGTTGACACAAAAATAAATCCACTGTCAAGCACCTCTTGCTGACACAAAAACACACGCAGGCAAGTCAGACGCAGAGAGAGCATGACAGCTTCTGCTGTGGCCTCACTCATCCGTGTCGGCTCCAATGCAGATGTGCTCTCTACCTCGTTAACCCCGACCAATGGGAGCTGCCCGCGCGCAGCTGTGCAGCCGACATGCCGCTCTGCCTCACCAGGCTGCGGTGCTGGCACGAGGAAACCCACTGGCACCAAGTCAACACTCACTTGGACACGTGTAGGAACACATACAGCACACGCTACTGCACACATACATGACTTAAGACATGACTGTGGTATTGAGCAGAGCAGAGAGAGAGGGTGTGTAACAGAGTCACCTTGTTCAAGGCCAGAAATAAACAGGTAATTTATTGACAGGGCGCCTTCCTTTACTGTATTCAATTATAGTTTGCGAGCAGGCTTGAAGACATTTATATCCATTCCTTTAAGGCTCACAGCAGCTCAGCATCCTGCAGGGCTGCAACTACTTCCACTACCCGCTTTTTTTGGTAACCATAGCAACAACTTGGGGCTACCAGGGCTTTGAGGGGAGGGAGGTCAAGGGTCTAGTTCTGTTCAGTGGAGAAATCAAATCTGCTCTTTGCTTTGACAGCAGCTGTGAAGATTGATGTCCAGCAGGAGAGGAGTCTGTGGAGCGAGCTGCTTTAGGATTTTTTTGGCTGCTCTGACCCGATCTAAAATCTGCTGCCCACACCCACTGTGACTGAGTCCCTATCTGACTGATGCAGAGACTTTCCTTTCTGCTGAATCAAGATGTTTTTATCTGCCTTCGTGAATGCCCTGAAAACATCAGAAGATCTGAAATGTTGGATTTATTCCAGGCTACGCTCGGTCAATCAGTTTGCAGTCTGTTGATTTGTCTCTTTTTGCCTTTTTTCCTTCTTTCACATCAGAAGCGAGCCCACAGGTGGTCGCTTACTTTACCGTAGCCATGGCAACTGCCCACGGAAAGCCAGGAGTGTTTGATGGAGGAGAAGGAAGAAAAAAAAAGAAACCTTCACTTACCTTTACAGGGGCAGCTCCTTGGATGAGCGTGGGTGGTTTCTGAGTGTGTTGTAGGCGCTGACAGACCTCTGACTCAGAACAAAATGGACTCTGTCGCGTCGGCCCAACAGTCAGCCCAGGTGGGTGCACATTCATCCCCCTCAAGGCCAGTCCACAGATGGGCTGAGCCAAGAGTGGGGTGAGCTGTGGGCGGAGGGAGGGAAGCGGGCACAGTCCTGGCACGGAGGAGTCAAGCCATCTGCCTGTCAGAAGTGCTCCCTCTCAGACCCCTGCTCTGACTGTCCGGTGTTCCCGCCACAGATGGACGGCCTTCAGAAAGGTGTGAGTCATGACCTGGCTGCATCACAGTCGCACCACAAAGGCCATAACATCGGGCTAGAGCAGAGGAAGAAGTATGGTGGAGTTGATTTGTCTTCCTTTTTTTTTTTCTTTTTTTTTTTTTACAAAAGAGAAAACTCCACTTAAACCAACACTTCAGTGCCAAAACTGCAGTTCCTCCAGTGGCCACTTGGGGCTTTCATCATAGGAGAGTTAATCCCCATTGAGCTCAATATTACAACCCCAGTTCCAAAAAAGTTGGGGTGCTGTGTAAAATTTAAATGAAAACAGAAATGAATAGTTTTATCCATATTTTATTTACAATAGAACATTAACAACCTTCCAGAGACAAAACCATTAATAATGAAAAATATTAGCTCATTTGGAATTTGATGGCAGAAATTACCTTTGTTTAGCATTCCCTCTTCTTTGAACAACAGTCTGTAAACATCTGGGAAGTGAGGAGACCAGTTGGAGTTTTGGGAGAGGAATGTTGTCCCATTCTTGTCTGATGTAGGATTCTAGCTGCTCAATAGTCCTGGGTCTCCTTTGCTGTATTTTAGTTTGTTTTTTTTTTAATGCTCCAAATATTTTCTGTTGGTGAAAGGTCTGAACTGGCAGGCCATTTCAGCACCTGGACTATTTCACTGTGAAGCCATGCTGTTGTGATGATGTGATATTTGGTTTTGCAGTGTCTTTTTGAAATATGCAACACCTCCCCTGGAAAAGAAGTTGTCTGGATGGGAGCATATGTTGCTCTAAAACCTCTATATATATACCTTTCATCATTGATAGTGCCTTTCTAGGGGTGTTTGAATTGCAGTGTGAGTTAAATCAACTCTGAACTGCTTAACACTGGGATATAAACACTGCCTTTTTTACTGGTTGTGGTTTCCAAAAATTTGTTTCAAATTTTGATACATCTGACCACAGAACAGTTTTCCATTTTGCCTCAATTGGTCTGGCCAGAGAAGATGGCAGTGTTTCTGGATCATGATCTGGCTTTTCTGAATCTTTTGATGATATTATGTATTGTAGATGGAGGGTGATGCAAAGTATTTATAATGTTTTGTAAAGGAACATCTTTCTGAAATTGTTCTGCAATTCTTAGACACAGTTTTTCACAAGTTGAACCCCTTCTCACCTTTATTTCTGAGAGACCCATTGAACTGACTTGAAATGACTTGGACTAATGCAAAGTTTTGCATAAGATCAAGTCTGTTCTGGAAAAAAAAAAAATGATGGACGAAAATTTCAGCGTCAGTGTGCAACCTTGATTAGAACAACATGAGCCCAATTTTCTTTTTCTAACGTGCGAAAAATTCGGACGAAATAATCGGACCCAGTGTGCAAAGGCCTTTAGGATGGCCAAGCAGGTGTGAACAGGATTGTTACGAGGAACAGTGCAATAGCCAATCAGAACAAAGTTTCCTGTAAAATATACCTCAATATAATTGACAAGGGAGTGAGTTTGAGAAAACAGCTAGCCATATTTAGCTTGCTCACTCTAAATTTCTGTTTAACTGGATGGAATTTGGAGTTTTGAGAATGGAAAGCTTAGTTGCTGATTTTCTGTTAGCACCTGAGTCCTTAAAGGGTGAGTCTGTAATGTCCAATAAGCTGTCCTAACTTCTTCAGTCTGGTTACAAGCAATGAGAACAGAGTCTTTAGCTTTCATGACTTCATTTATTTCCAAGCAGGGTTCCTGTCCACTTCTAGCTCCAACATGGCAGAGGCCAAATGAAAGACTTCAAGCAGCAGAAAGGCAGCCACGCCGGCTACGTCTATTATTCATACAGTGTATGATTTGAACAGGTTGAAATGGGTTAAAACACAGAGCGAGGACCTGTCAGCTACTAATATTTGCGCACAACATTAAGTCAACATAGCGTGAATACAAGATATTTAATGTTTCAGCCCACAAGCCCTCGTTCTACAACTGGAGCACCCACACAGCTCCGCCACCTCCTCTGTTCTCCTCTTTGTCCTCATTTCCTTGCTCTGACACCTCTGCCTTCCTGTGTCATTTCCCTTTTTCTGTGTATTCCCACATCTTTACGCACATTTGTCTCATTTAACCACACACTCTCCTAGTTGTCCCAGTTTTTCTGTCCAGTCTCTCACCTAGTTTTCCTCAACTCTTCTCCATCACATCATCTCTTCTTGACCTTTTTTAACCCCCTCCCCCAACCCCCTTCTACACCCCTCGTGTCAGCGGTAGCCCCATCACTAATCCGTTGGGATGCAGTGTGGCATCTCTGGCGGGTTTTCTGGAAGTGGATTTGTAAGAGAAACACCGGTAAGCCTCTCTCTCCCTCCTGTCTTAATGGCAGATTAGTGCCTTGCTCCAGCATTAAGTCGACAAACACACAGAAGCCGTGCCGGAGCCTCGCAGGCAGGTACAGGAGTAAGGTGGAGCAGCTTCGGGGAGCAACTCGACATCCGACAGCAAAGTGGGAGCGAGAATCAAGCATAAAGAAAAAGAGGGGGGAGGGTGATGATCATAAACTAAACATAAGCTGCTTAATGTACCACCTGCTAATTCAATTTATCACAGGAGAAAAAACAGGTATGGTGAAAAGGACACGTGAACCCCTACATGTTTACCTTTTCACATGGATGTTGTGATGTGCAGAGGAGTTGACCTTTTTCCAGACATTGGGTTTGATTGCAGCTCATATCTGCAGTTTATTTTTGTCCTCTGTGCAGCAAATACAGACGTTGTTTGCAGTTAATATCACATGGCATGTAGCCATACGTATGGGGGTAAGGGTTTTGTTAACTTATGAAATAAGTCCTAAAATAAAACGCCAATCTTAAGCATTCCTTCTACCTCTTTTTGCAATATTTCATGATTTTTCTTATAACTGCAATTTCAAGATGTAAACGCTCAGCCTGGAGTGTCGCAGTTTTATCACAGGTATTTAAAATAATTAATAAAACTGTGACAACAGCAGGTCATGTGTTTAATGGTGTAATACTTTCAATTTCTTTCCTTGACAGACCTGCTAGTAAATTAAGTCACTAGATAATGGACCTGCAAAGGTTTCAGAATAAAAGTATTATGTGATAGCTCAAGCTTTTATTTTGAAAAACAATGGAAGAGCTATTGCATTTACAGTGCTCAACAAATTTATTAGACCGTCAAAAAAACGAGAAAACATAAATATTTTAGAATTTTTTTAAAAAAACTGTATAAAAGTAAAAGTGTTATTGTTATATATTTGGCAAATAACAAAATGAAACAAATAAATATTCTTTTTTCACAAATAACCAAAACCCCTTAATAGTTTGGCCTTGATAACAGCATAGATTCTTGCTGGCATTGTTTTTATGTACTTTCCCACTGTCTTTTTTGTTCTAAATAGTCTCTAGCTGTTCCCACAGACTTGCTTTAGGTAAAACTTTTGCACAATCAATCTTTGAATCTACTAAATCACAAATTTGTTCAATCGGATTCAGATCTGGACTTTGTCTAGGCCAGTCCATCAGTTGGTTCTTGGTCCAATAATCTCTGCAGTCACAGCTTTGAAGTCTGCTTGGGGTCATTGTCTTCTTGGTATATGCACCCACAACCAATCAGATTTAGTCCAGAAGGGATTCCATGATGCACTAAGATGTTGTGGTAGACGTTTTTGTTCATGACATCATTGATTTTCACTAATCTGCCCACGCCGTTTCCACAAATGGAACCCCATACCATAACAGAATCTCTGTCGTGTTTCACTGTGGGTGCATCTGGCATCAAAATGTTCTCCAGCTTTTCTGCAGATATTAACACGACGATGATGACCGAAGAATTCAAACTTGGACTTGTCCATCCAGAGTCCCCTCTTCCTGTCTGAGGCGTTTCTGGATGTTTACAGGCCTCAATAATGGCTTCTCAGTAGATATTCCTCACTTTAAGCCTTGTTCCATCACTCATCTGCCTACGATCGTTCTGGAGACTTTCTCTGACTCTTATCTAGAAGCATTCATCTCTGCCTGAAGATCAGCTGTGGTCTGCCTTCTCTCTCTAGCACTTAAAATCTTGAGGTGTCGGACATCTGCTTCTTAAATTTTGTTTTCTGCCTCTTCCGTGTCGCATGTTGTTAGTGCTAGCCTCGGCTCTGGACTCCAAATCTTATAGGCCACACTGAGCACTTTCTGTCTTTCCCTATTTGTCTCAGAGACCGTCCAGCATCATGACGTGTTGTAATGAGGATTTTTAGTATTTTTTGTATTTACATTTCAAACTGAATTCACCTTTTTATACCCAATTTTGAGCTCTCTTAGCAGGCTTAGTGAGAAGTCAGAAATAAATCAAGCATAACATTTAACCTCTGAAACATTTTAACATTTTTGTACATGGATAAATACCTTAAGCAGTTCAGGCTTATTTATCTAGGCTATATTACTTTTATTTTCTTCATAATATTAATGTAGTCTATTAAATTACCAGTACATTTACTGTTGACCTTATGTTCAATACATTGTATAGAGCAAATAGGGCTTATTGTTATACTTAAAAAACAGCGAATCTATGTAGGCTTAAATATTGACATGACAGCTTTTATTTTGAAATATTCACCTTTCCCAATGGGTCACATGATTTCCTTCATTAAAACAAGAAAACAAAACAGAATAATAAAAAAACAAAAATTGGATTCCTTTTTTAAAATTGTGTTAGTTATTTTCTGACCAAATGTCAGAGCATTTGTTTTGTCAAAAATGAAAAAACAGAATAGCGAGATTGTCTCCCAATTTTTGAGTCTGGTTTTAACCAGGAAATGGATCTGCCAGAAAATAGACTGCCCATGGCAGCTTGTAGGTCAGAGCATGTGTTGGTATTTCTGTTGACTCTTGTTGATTATGACAGGGAGAAGGTGATGTTTGTTCTGCAGGTTTAGTCGATATTAATTGACTTCATTCAGATGAACCAGTCCTTAAATAGTTGTGTAGCTACAGTTCTGTCCAAGTAAACAAAAGAAAACATAATGTAAGCAGTCACTGACCTTTGCAGAAATAATGTAATTGATTGTGTATTTATTGATCTTGGCTGTTCCAAGGTCAAGAATTATTCCTGGAGGTGATTGTACCTTTGCTGTCAGGGCCCAAGACTCTAGAGAAACCTACAACTGAACCTCCAGTACTACAAGCAGCAGTGGACCTTTTTATATCACTCTGTTTTGGCATGCTGTACTTTATTTCTATGTGTAATGATTCATTTGGCATGGATTGCTATTTTATTCTTCCTCATGATCAACTCAAAGGATAAAGAGTAATCCTGTATACTTTATCAAACATGCTTTTTGAAATAAATTTTCTTTCTTTCCTCTTTAACAGCTATTTATAACCATCCTTCCAAAACTCTGGCATCTTGTGGCTCATTACTTATTCAAAGTATAATATAAACCCTTTAATGACCACTGGGGTTTTCTGGACTCGACACTGAGGACCAGATGTCAACACACTGCCATCCCGGATGCCTTCACAGGCTCATCCCACAGCTGATCGGACAGCTGGATGTTTCTGCCTGGCCGCTCCTCTGGCTGCTGTTTGACACAGTCACAGGGACTAACCTAACCTCGAGTGCCAGGTAAGGTGGGCTGACAGGGCTCGTTACTGGGTCAGCGCCGTGAACCTGCACTGCAGCTCACACACCTGACCTAGATTACTCTCTGCAGAGCCTGGACGAGCCGCTCTCCAGTATTCAGTCAGTCCCTCAACAGAGTCTGAACAGCAGCAGATACAGTAGAGCTGCACTGAGAGCATAGCTGATGTGTGTGAGGTATGTTTACTGCACCGCTGCATACATTATTCTTCAAGTGAAAAATTCAGAGTATTACTTCAGTCCAACACTGACCAGCTCATAAATTATTTTATGAAGAAACAGATTAATATTAACATGTGTAAAGCTCCTGGGGGAGTTTTCTGGGGGTGACCAAACAGACTCATATTAATACTGATGCCTCTTTATGACTTACAAAAGCAAACACGACCATCAGAGACAAGATTGACTATATATTTAATGTTATTATTAATGCATTAAACTGCTGCCGTGGGGTAGGTGTTACTTGAAGTGAATAGCTTTACCCAAACATCATCTTTCACATCATAGGGGCAGTGGTTCTGTTTTTTTTTTTTTTTTTTAAAGAAACGTGTTTAAAAAAACAACAAAATCAGGACAAAAACAGCAATTAAGTGAGACCCATTGCTCTCTCCAAAGGAGTTAACAGTTAAAAATCCTCACAGGAGCTTTAAATCTGATGAAGTGGATGAAGAGAAGCTTTTTCTTACTGGCTCTCATTTATTTGAGCTAATTATTCCAGAAAAAGACAAAAAAAATGTAACGTAGCTTTCTAATATCAAGACTAGTCTAGACTGCTACTTTGTCCATGTTAACAAGGTTTTATTTCCCCCAAAAATATTTATCTTCTGTTACAGAAAGAGAAACCCACAATGGTCACTGAAAGAACTTGAAACTAACAAAAGTAATAAAAAATTTAAATTTTACAGGAAAATTAACCAATGAAAATCAGACATTGCTTTGACTTGTGGTTCAATAATTTAAACTGGCCCGGATAAAACTGATGGTACCTCTAAAAAGACTGAAAATAATTTGACCACAGGGACATGCTTGAGACTCCATGCTTGTTTAAATGCTCGTTTTGACCTTGACCCGCCTTGCAAACCTCTTGACCAATCAGAGCGCTTAAAAATGAACTGCCTTCCGTTTCCACTATACTTTACATGTATGTATATTAGAGAAGTATATATGTATGTGAAAGAAGAATATATGTGTGTGAGAGAAGAATATATGTATGTGAAAGGTCCAGAATGAATTATGTCTTGCATGGCCCCTCATACAATCATGTTTTCATTTCTCTGCAGAGCTTCAGACATTAAACATTCATTAGCAGTAATAATCAGCCTTAGTGCTGATCATATAGAGGTATCAGTGTTAATTTAAGCCTGTTTTATAACTGGTTAAAACTCCTCACTGCAGCTTTAAAATCATTTCAGATAAAGTATGCTCAGTTTGAAGGACTTTCCCTCTCTGTCTCCTTTAAATATATAACACTGTTCTTCTCCAGGGCTGTGATCCAAAATTAAATCAATATGGCACTACTACAGACAGATATGTGAGCAGCTTTATTTATTTATGGAGGAAAGATCAGTGTATTCTCAAGTCATGTTGTGGCTGAACACAGTATTCTGTCTGATCTCAAACAGAGCAGCAGACAGATTTATTTTGGTTGTAGAACGGGGTTCACATGAGGGGATGAGAGGGATCTTTGAGGGTGCGTATATTCAGCTGAAGAGTGTGGTGAAAAAGAGGACTCCAGTGCTCTATGGTGAGGTTTGTTTTAGAGAGGTAGGAGACATTTTGTGTCCAGTTAAGTCCAAAATTTCAATTTTTCTGCATGTCTAGTGTTGTGTAATGAATTTACAGCAGCCAAGCGTGAATCCTTGTGTGTGCATTAGTGTCAGGAATATAGACTGCTTTTGATTGTCCAAAGATTCTTTGATTCATAATGTGAACGAGGTAAGACATAAACTGTGGATATATTTTTATTAGAGAATTCAAGCTTTTTTCAGGAAACCTGCAAAAATGCAGCTTCAAACAGAATGTTTTTTTTTTTTTTTGTCTAGACTGCTGTTTTATAGTCTGCAGTCCTCCGTGGGATTGCAGGAGAGCATCACCTTTTCTAAACCGTCTGAACTTACAGACATCATTTCTCAGCTTGTGGCGTAAGGCCAGCAAACCAGGACAGTGATATTTGTTATGAGCAAACCTCTTATTCATGTTATGGTCACTGATTGCGGTTGCCATAGCAACTTGAGAGTGGCATACAGAGTTGGAGTCGATTACATCTAAGGCCAGACTTTAAATTTAAACTCATATGGAGATATCAATCTGCACAGTGCTATGGAGAGTATTTGCCTTCTTCTTGATTTCTTCTCTCTCTCTTAATAAATGAAATCATTAAAAAACTGCATTTTGCATTTACTCTGATTATCTCTGAAGTTAGAGTGTGTTTCATGATTGGAAACGTTTACATGTGACAAATAAACAAAAATAAGAAATCAAGAATACTTTTTCACAGCACTGTAGATATGAGTAAAGTGAGAGCAGGACACAAATCAGTTAATTTTTAAATAATGGCATAAAGATTTTTTTCCTAATTTTTAAAGTAACTTTAATTTGAAAAGCAATTACCAAACTCTTTAACTTCCTTTGAATTCATTTTCTGTTAAAGTCATTTTCAAAGAGCATACCACTCTAAGAGAGTTTGTTACGTTACCAGGTAAAATGTCTCTGCATCAGGAGGCTTTTATTGTGAAATAATGAAAGCCCACCTACAGTACAGTACTACTGGAGTTCTGCTTGAGTGGATCAAATGAGTTTCTATTATGTTTTATTTGAAGCAGTCCATGGATCTTCATGGATTTCTATCTTCATGGATTTGGATCATGCAGCAGGACCAGTTTTGTTAGATTGTTATGATCAGGAAGGTACAGTAGGGCTCAACCTTCAAATGGCAAGTTTAATGACTCTACATATCATTGTGTTTTCTGTCAGAGGTCTGGTGGATGGGTAGATTGTGGCTGCTGTCTTGGTTGGATCTTGAAGTGGTCAGAATCCCAAGGATCATGACTTTCTGACCACATATGGTTTGATATTAAACATGGCAACTTTGAAATCAATTATGGTAATGAGGAGAAAACACGGGGTGGACCATGAGACTTTCATAAGAGTTAGATGATGACATTAGCATTAACTTCAGTTAACTTTGAACAGAAATAACAGATCAAATGTTATCAACCCTAGCAACTTCCATACTGATGAAACATTTAAAAGAGTTACATTTTGATAAAATCCCTCTCCCAATATAAAAACTTATTTTTTCTTGCCCTTTATTTGTGCAATCACACCATGGGTGCAAGACTGTAGGGTGTCCCAGTCGTCTAGTTGTGTTGTCCAGGGATGTTCTCTTGCACCCTGGACACCACCACCAGTGGGAAAAGTGGGGAAAAAACGGCAAAAAGAAGTAGGCAAAAAAAGTGGTAAAAGATTAGATTTAAAACAGTGGCAAAAATGGGTTAAAAGTGGCCAAAACGTGGTAAACAAGGGAGAGAAACAGCAAGGGTTAAAAGTAGCAAAAAAGTGGCAGAAATGGGCAAAATATGGCCAAAAATAGGATAATAGTGCCAAATAGAATTGGCATACCGGGGCGTCAAGTAGCGAAACATTGGCAACAATGAGCAAAAAGTGGCTAAATGGATAAAACGTGGCAAGAAGTAGTAGCCAAAATGAGCAGAAAAATGTGGTGGAAAGTGGTTTAAAAGTAGAACTGATACATAGGTCCAATGATTCTCTCTAATTTTTAAAATCCCTCAGCAGGCATTCAACTCCTCTGGGTACCTACTTCAGCATCTGGGGGGAACATCTGATGCATAGGCGACATCCACAAGGCAGCGCCATGACATCACTTCTCCAACCCCAAATATCATTACAAGCAGAGGTGGATTTAGGGTACCAGTGAGCATCATATAAATGTAACGTTTGGCACATGTTAAAAGACACCACTCTGCCTTTGCATATAAAAGTAAACAATCAGTATTTTTCCATTCTGCTCTCTTGTACCAGACTAAGTTTGGTGTGTGTGTGCCTGTGCCTCTGTGCCTGTGTGTACAGACTGTTTCCCTGCATACAACTCAAGCCTATTCAAATAATCCTCCCTGTTTATTTACAAATTCTTCATTTCATACACAACTAGATAGGTTACTATTGCATTATCATGTAACATCACTTGGAATTAAGTGTCATGTAATTTGCTAGGTGAAAGTGTGAACCTTAAATCTGTGAACAGCATAAATGTATGTTCTAATATGGAGGACATTCACAAGCTCCCTCTTTTATGCTCTTTGATGCAAAAAGGCAATACTAAGCCTTATTATTATCAATGAAAATCAAACCTTGGCTGCTTGGATGGTATCAGCATCAGGCTCCTATACTGAACATTACTCAGGGTCCTGGTATGTTTAGCTTAAGGGGAGCTACAGCTCCTCTGTGTGTTACATGTGGATGCTCTGAAAAGTTTGGTGTTAGTTCACAGCAGTGGAGAGTTGTTTCTGGCATTGGTACATTTACTCATTACCACCACATTCTTGTCCTTTGATTTGATTTGATTTGATGTTTATTCATCTCAAACATAAAAACAATCAACAGAAATACAACAATTCATTGCTTAATGAAAATCATATCTCTTGTCATACCAGACATAAAGGACAACAATAAAGAAAAAAAAGAGCTCCAGCAATGTTTGATAAGGGACAGGTGGAAGCATAAATGCTTATTGGAACCTGCCCCTACATACCTTATTACTCCAATATAAAATATTGTACAATCTGAGTAAGTACAAAAGTGTCTAAACATAGCATACACATATGTACACATGCCTGAATACCTTCCATGTTACTACATTTTAAGAGATTTTAATACCTGAGTAAATGCATCTATACATCCACACAACAGTGTATACACACACATACATCCTAGATACCTACCCTATTCATTTTAAGAGATTTTGATACCTAAGAAAATACATGTGTACAAATGCCATGCCTACATATACACAGATGTATATATGTCGTTCACGTTTCTTCATTTTAAGAGATTATAAACCCTGAGTAGTTACATGAGTATACACATAACAATTTATACACATATAATCAAACATACCTACACTCCTACGAAAATAAACATTTTCATTCACACATTTCTACCTACTTATGTGATTCTTGAATACTGTACTGATCTATTAATATCTGCTTGTAACAGGACTTGAAATTTTTTGTGTTATTGCGCATTTTAAGTTTAATATCAAGGCTGTTCCAAAGCGTTACCCCACAAACTGAGATGCACATGCTTTTTTGAGTCATCCGGACTGCGGTTTGTATAAATTTCAATTCCCCCCTGTAAATTATACTCCCCTTGTCTGCTTGAGAAAAGTCTCAATAAGTTCTTCAGCAGCAGTACTGTAGTTTGTAAAAAGACGTCTGTCTCCAGATTTAAGTAAGGGAATAACCTCTGCAATTTTCATTTTCTCAGGGAACACTCCCATTTGGAACTAGAGATTGAAAATGTGAGATAGTGGCTCAATTATTCCCCACATAGTGAGCTTCACCAAAGACATATCTAAACCATCCCCATCTGTCGAAGTTTTGTTACTACAGCTCTTAATAATCTCAATAACATAATTTTTATGCACTGTTCCCAAACACATACATTCCAAATTTGTATCTTCAGATACCACAACAAAAGAAGTTGATACATTATTCCTTGCTTCCTCTGCCAATTTAGACCCTACCTCCACAAAAAAACTGATTTAAGTTATCAACTATTTCATTTATGTTTGTAATTTTATTCCCAGCATGCTCAAAATGGTCTGGGTAATTACATTCAGAGTGTTTATTCCTGATTATACTGTTCAGTATCCTTCCTTTCAGGCAACATGTACAAAGGTGTGATCTTTTCTTTAAGCCTTTATAGAGGTCTTGATTTTTACCGCTCTGCTATTTGACTTGAGTCAGTGTCCCAGTTTAAGGTCAAGAGAGTGTTGTGTAAGCACGCATAAAAATGGACGTTTGTTTTCTGTCCTCCCATTATGCGAATGTTGGAGCAACGCGAGTAATGAGATAATTGTGTGATTAGCAATGGTGATGTGATTACTGAAGTTAGCTGGCTCTGTGCCAGGAGGAAGAAGTGAAGGGAGCGGGGCGGGGAAAAGAGTGAAGACACTACTGTGGTAGCACAGTAGGTTATCGTCCTACTTCAGCTGTTTGATTTCACAAAATCAAACTTTCATATAATGACCATAGTGTATTGCAGCAATGGAACAAAATAGATCCGGGGTATTATTGCTATTTTTAACCACATAAAGCAGGCGAGACTGAACACACAAGTAGACAGACTGAACAGAAATGATGCATTTTATTTGCTTCAGCATCTTGACCAGCTAATAAAAACATCCTGAATTTATTTTGGGGAAGAAAAAGCGATAAAAGCCCCTCCTAGATTAGAATTAAAACACCAGTTTGATACTCCACTGGTAACAAAATCTCAACTACAGGTGTTGAGTGATTAAAACTCCCTGGAGTCAAGAACTAGGATTTCAGATGAAAGGTAAACAAAGATCCTGTTTTTGCAAAATAACTAACATGATAAACCCCTCCAAAATCAGCCTAGCCTTTCAAAAATTTCCAACATCCATTTGTGCATGTGGAACTAGCTCTTCTTCAATTTTTCTTCACTATACCATTTTGTTAAATATGAAAGAACCATGACCTGGATGACTTTATTCGGTTAAGGAAGCAATATTTGCTGCATTCGATTCTTTCCAAGGTGCCAGTACAAAGTATCTGGCCTACTTGTTCAACCTTTATTATTTAACTGAAAAATGATATGTGATATAACAGGCTCCTTAAGTGTGTCATTATGAGGAATGACTCACAATGATCACCTAGCTTCTCCCCTTGACTGCAAACAAAACAGCAGTGCAGTGATCATGTCCTCATGAAGGAAGGTCAACCAGTGTTTGAATGTTAGGTTAACCACTGGCTAGCTATTATTTATTTGCTTCTAAACAATGTAAGACTAATATGGCGTGATTATTCTTTCTTTGAGTGGAGAAATCCTGTGACCTTCAGCCTCATACGATCTCCACCTGTGTGAACTATCTCAGCAATCTAACAACCAAGATGTCAAGGGATGAAGAGCTGTAGTGCTAATGTTTGTATTTTTTGTTTAAATCAAAACCATAAATATACAAACCTCAATTCCAAAAAAGTTGGTACCTTGGGTAAAATGTGAATAAAAACAGAATTCAGTCCTTTTCAAACTATTTCCAATTAAATGCAACACAAAGATGTTCAATGTTTGAACAAATTACTTTGTTGTTTCTTTGAAACGTACACATTAGATGCATGCAACGTGTTCCAAAAACACTGGGACAGGCACTTGTTTGTTACTGTGTCACATCACCTCTTCAAACAACACTCTGTAAGAATCTGGGGACTGAAATCACTGATTATTAAAGTACTAAAAAAAAGAATGTTTCCCGTTCTTGCTCGAAGTTGCTCAACAGTATAGGCTTTCCAGTATCCTATTTTGCCCTTCATAATGGGCCATTCAATGGGAGATATGTCAGAACTGCAAGCAGGTCAGACTAGTTCCTGATTTACTGTGAAGCCATGCTGTTGTAACTGGTGCAGAATGTGCCTTTGCATTGTCTTGATTTGATAAGCAGGGACGTCCCTGTAAAAGACGTCTGGATGGAGTGTTACGCCAAAACCTGTATGTACCTCTCAATGAATCCTTCACAGATGTGCAAGTTACCCGCGCCATGGGCACTAATACACCCCCACACCATTACAGATGCTGCATTGATAGGAGTCTGGATGGTACTTTTTCTCTTTAGTCCAGAGGACTCGATGGCCATTATAAAAAAATATCCAAAATGTTGACACATCAGACCACTGATGTGTTTTATCTGATCAGTCACGCAACACCTCCATACAGAGGGCTGAACACTGATCTCCAGTGTCCCAAAGCTTAATTCAAAAAAAAAATTATACTTTAAAAACCATTTATTTATGTGAACCAAAAGTTAGAATTTTTAATCTCATAAATTTGAAAATACTTGATTGTGCAGAAGAAAATCAGACCTTATTAAGGAGTTTTTCTGAAGTTGAGAGCCTAATGAAATGATATGTCTTAGGCCGGCCACACACTACAGGACTTTAAGCCCGATTTGGGGCAAGATTTGCCTCCCCCCCATGATCGTGGGGGCATATCCCAAGAGGAGCCTCATCATAAACGACTGTTTGTCTGAGAAGTTTGCATGTGTGTGGTGTCAACACGATTGTTTTACTGCTCCAAATCACGTCGTAGCCTCCAAAATCCAAAATCTTAAATATCGATTCTAGGTTGTAGTGCCGCTGACGGAGTACCCACAACAACCAATGAGAGCGAGCAGACCAGGTAGCATCACAGCCAGATCATACATACGTACTTTCACCACTCACAACCATGAACACAACTTTAACTTAATTTCAGCCATGATTTCATCCTGAGTCTTTCCCTTGTGTTATGATTTTCGCTTCACCTGTAACGCATGCCAGGGCAGCCTGCTGTGGAGAGACAGCAAGACTGTATCGACAGACATCCGTGTTTTGTTTTGTTTTCTGAAGATCATGCGAGGTCGTAGGCAGGTCGGCAAGTGTGTGGTCTCCAGTGATCTGACAGTCTGGCTGAGTCATCTATTGTGTGCATTCAGAGGATTAAAGATGAAAAATCGTTGGAAACTGTCCTGAAGTCTGTGGTCTCCCACAGTTTAAAAATCGTTCCAGATTAAAAAAATCGTCTTGTGTGTGGCCGGCCTTACTGGGACTGAACAATAAGGGAGTACCTTTGGTTTTGGCCCAGGATAATCACATTATCATTATCATCTGGAATTAGAGGAGACATTTATAAACTGAGGTTATCCAACCAGTGTTCTGGCTGTACAATGTCCTAAATTTATGATTTTAAAAATTAGAAATCTTAGAGTTTGTAATGTCACAATTCCAATTTTCAAACTCGGACATTTTAATTTATCTTGTAAATAAACAACCTTATAACCTCAAAAATGTTGATTTTTTCACCAAAATTAGGGGATCCTATAGTTTTTTTGTTTTTTTTTATCTTAGGGCAGCCCTAGGACGCCGTCTTCCAATATGTTTCTAATGGGGGGTTAGGGAATTACTGCACTACTGCCTAACAGGCAAATGTAATCTGATTACAGAGGCGCGCTACTTTGTACCACGTTACACCCACCACTGGTAACAATGCAGGCCTTGTACACACGTAGCTGAGTATTTTCTAAAACGAATATCCCCCTTCGTTGGTTTTTAAAAATACTTTCGTCCACACCTGATCGTTTACAAAAAAAAACACGTCCACATGTAACCGGCAAATCTGCCATTAAATGCTGCTCTAAGCATGCCAAACCCATAGGTGGCAGTGTTTTTCAGATGTGAAACCCGTGCCAGCCAATCAGAATGAACTTCTGTCATTCTGTCTCTTCCGCTAGAGATTCAAACACGGCGCAAGCTGTGACGTTTGAGAACCAAAAACTCTGTTTCCCGGCTTACACATGTAACCACAAAACCGGATTTTTCCAAAATCTCTCTTTTGGCCAGAGTTTTCAGAAAAGATCGTTTTTTAGTGACGTAAAACTGCAGTTTCGTGTCGATGACAGGCCTAAACGTATAAAAATAGATGTGGTTTCCCAGATACCCAGGCTACGTGTGTACAAGACCGCAGTCTTACACAAAGGGGAGATCCCTGTATGAATGACTGAGCCCTTTTAAACCCAATAATGGTTCTATCACCCGTTACCAATTAACCTCCTTACCTGTTGAATGTTTCAAGTGTTTTTTGAGCATTCAAGCTCTTTCATAGCCTTTTATTGCCCCAGTCCAGACTTTTGTGGAACAAATTCAGAATATATTACCAGTATATTTGAAATTATACAAAACACATTTATTAATTTGCACATCAATCATTGTGTCTTTGTGCTGTATTCAGTTGAATACAGGTTGAAAAGGATTGACAGTAACTGTATTGAGTCTTTATTCACATTTGACACAACATCCCAACTTTTTTGGAAGTAGGATCTGTAAACTCCTTATTGCAGCAGGTTTAAAAGAACCTGATAAAGTAGTACAGGTGTCTTAGGTCAAAAGTTTCACCATGTTTCTTACTCCACAAAAGTATCTATGGCTGTGATACGCGTCTCGCTCCTCTGCAGACTTCTTATTAGCGGGACAAAAGCACATGTTCCCCTTTTTCATCTGAAAGAGATCAGTGGATTTGCACAAAGACAACCCAATTTAGACATCTCCAACAAAGCTCCCCTTCTTCCTCCGTCTCCTCTCCGCCTCCCTCTCTGTCTCTGCCGCACATACATTCACACATTTGCATGCTCTTTCAAGGAGAAGCAGATCTCATCCAAAAAGCTGTGAAAAAAAGCCGGTGCGAAAAGCGATTGCGGAGGCTACAGCCACTGAGGGGACAGAATTAGTGGGAAGCTGATAGAGTGAGAAAAAGAGGTGTGTACAGGTGAGGAGGGTCTCCTGAAGAAGCTTAAGTCCACCCTGTTTGAAAACGCTCTGATCTCCCTCTAAAGCCGTTCACCCAAGAGTTAACACTGTTGCTTTATTAAGGACCTCCTCTCCCTTACTCTGCTCTCCGTTCTGTCAACACTTTTTTTATTTTGGAGCTCAAATTAGCAATTCAAATGAAGGCTATTTGGATATGCTCGCCCAGCTTCCTCCCTTCGGCTTTCCAGGCAGTTTGACAATATTTTTGTTAAGCCCCATTTCCTCCCAACGCAACTGTAGCGACGGGGGAGAGAGAGGAGGAGATGGGGAGATATAGGGGGGAGGAGAGCGAGGGAACATATGCAGAGAGTATAAGTGTGGGTGCGGAAGGTCAAATAGGAGACAGAGTGGTCCTTGCCATTTGGTGTGTTCCCAGGGCTAAGTTAATATGAGGGATAATGACGGTTATTGGAATAATATGGTTCCGTTTAGAGATGAAAGGTTTAAATTCATTCAGGGATTATAAAATGGAGCCACCCTGCCACTAAATGATGAGCCGTTTTTATATTAACTGGCTAATCTGAAGGACGCACTGTAACCTTGAAAAGGCCGCTGACACTCTGCTCAATCATAAATCTTTTATACGTCCAGATAAATCTGCCAAACTTCAGTGTTTGAGAGGCAGGGAGGAACCCAGGGAGGATTTCAATTCCAATGAGCGATGGTATTTAGTGTCGCCGCTGTCTCAGATAATATTTAATTTTAAACACGGCTGACGTTACGACACTCTTTACTTTATGGACTCAAATTATGCATAATCTTAATCCTTACATTATTCAAATGGGTGATTTATATTAGTCATACAATGTACAACTATCAATTATTAACCTCATTTTTATCAGGGTGTAAACCTGAAATTGTAAAGTTTGAGACTTAAATATGGTTTTCAATGGGAATTGACTCACAGTTGGAACTGCCCTCTGGTGGCCATTTGAGGAACTGCAGCTTTTGACACTAACACTTGTTTCAAGTAAAACAAGATCAACTTTTCAGTACAATATGGACCTGTATACATAAATGTTTTTTTACAGTACAGTTACATTGAGTTGTTACCCGACAATGCTTATGCCCTGATCTCTATTTCCCAGCCTTCTTTACCTGTTTGTATGCTGAAAGCTAAAGATAGTCACATATCAAGAGTAGAACAGTGGTGCTGAAGAACATTTCAGTGCTATAGAGGGTGTATTGTGATAAAAGGCCAAAACATCCTATGACACTGAGTAGGGGTGTAACGGTACAGAAAAATTTCAGTTCGGTATGTACCTCGGTTTTGAAGTCACAGTTCCGTGCATTTTTGGTACGGTAATTGAAGCAAATAAATAAAATGTCATTTTAATTTTTTAATTAAATTGTATTAAAATAAACAGGCTGAATAAATTACATTTATATTATCAATAATGCTGTAACCTCCTTCCAAAAATATTACTAAATAAATACATTTTTGAGTTACTAGGTTATTTTCATTGATATATTGACATGTTTATACCCATTCTTTAAACGCCACAATATCCCATCCAACTTTAATGCATCATCATACTACCGTATTACCATCATACTACTTTGCTGTTCCTCCTCTTTACAGTGACGTTCTTGTTTGAGTGGAGCTTTTTCAAACGCTTTGATTGGTCCACTGGACGACGTGCTTTTAGCGACACAGCTGCAGAATAATGTCGCTATTGTTGTCTTTGTCCACTGTTGTATTTTACTGGGAAACAAAGTGTTACTAAACAGGACACTTTTATCTGGGAATATTGCTGTTGCTGTTGTTTGCTGTGGTTGTGTGGTTGTCAGGACATTGTGACAGTGAGTTGTTTTCTGGTTTTCCTCCTGTGTATGAGCTTGGCTCCACATGTATTTGTTCGGTACATGTCTGTACTGAGAGGCCCGTACCGAATTGGTTCGGTACGAATACACGCACCTTTACATCCCTAACACTGAGGTACAAAACTGACGATGTGTCCTGGAGGTTAAAGCCTTACAGCAGCCATCTTCAAGAATGTCCTTTAATTGAATCTTGGCTTTTTAAATCCTTTTGATTTTATTAGGACTATGATGTATTTATACATTTCATATTTTGGTTAAGGCCTGGTTGACTTGCAGACAGGTGCATTGTAGCTGTTCATAAGGAGGCTAACAATCAATGTCAGCTCCACCTCTTCACCTTTTGTCTGATTGGCTTTAATTTCTAAAAAATAGTAGGAAAAAAGGGTGATGTCAGACCTTCTGGTGCCCTCTGGCATCATGAGGGTTACCTTCAAAATGCTTTAAATTCAACCAAGAGTCCCCATATAGATCATTATCTATCAAATAATCAAATTGTCTCATATAGCTACCCTTTTCCTGAAATCACATCAATGCCCAGGTCAACCAACAAATAAGCTTATGTTAGTTTATTTTATTTTATTTAACCTTTATTTAACCAGGCTAGCCCCACTGAGATCAAAGATCTCTTTTTCAAGGGGGACCTGGCCAAGAATGGTTAGTAGGCACTGTGCAAGAATAATGCAGGTTTTCTTTGGTTCAGGTGTTTAGAGAAACACACCAAAATGTGTTTTTAAGGTCTAGAGGATTTGTCAATGAAGGCTTGGTGCCAAAATGTGTTTTTTTTTTAAACCTTTTTTTTTGTCCAGGGCACACCTAAGATGAAAAATAGCTTCTTTACTAACATATGTTCCAGTGTTTTCAGGTGTTGCATAGTTGTGTTCATTAGCTATTGGGAAAACACTGTCTGAGCATTTGCTTACCCTTTAGCTCCTCTCCTTTATCTCTTCAGTCCAAAAAGTCATGGGGATTATCAAGATGTCTTTTAGCAAATGTGAAACGTGCCTTTGTGTTCCTTTTGGTCAGGAATGGTTCTGGCCTAGGAACTCTCCCAAGGATGCCATTTTTGCCCTGTCTTTTTCTTATCATTGGATCATGTTATTTTATATTTTAAGTTATTTGTTTAAAAAAAAAACATCCCCTTAGAGTTGGCCATGTTTTAATATAGACAACATTTTACATCCCTAAACAGGTGTATGTCCAAATATGGTTCATCCTTTTTTTCTCGTGAGTCTTAGCTCTACCAGTCACCTTTATAATGTTTGAGATTCATACCATGTAAACAGGAAGTTTGAGACTCTCTGGGCCACTGTTGATTGGTCGAATAATGTGATGCCATGTTCCCTGATGTTGACTGATCTCCACTAATTGGCTGAGAAAATAATTCTGGTTCTACTGTAGAGAGTTGGGGGAGGCCATGAAGGAAGTCCACCAAAGAGACCGTGTATGTTTTTTTGCCCTATAAAGGGTTAAAGCCCTAAAAAAGGCTCATACTGAGACCAGTTTGAAATGATAAATTATACAACAAAACAGGGAAATGGCACAACTTCTAGGAAAGACTTTGTCTATATGACAGCATGAATGGTGGAAAATACATGAATAAACCACTAAATAGTTTGTTTTATCTGCCAACACGTTAGGTTTTACACCTCTCGCTGTATACTGCTTAAGTGGGAATAAAATAACAACACTCCTGTTAGCTCCAACATTTCTGTGAATCATTCCTGCTGGGTTTACCTCAGCAATCAAGCCTGTCCAAAGAGAGTGATGAAGGCGGCAGGAAGACCCTATAAAGAGGCAGGAAGTGCACCAAACTGGCTTTAAAATCACAATTAAAAGGTGCGTTAAAGCAGAGAAAAACACATCCACGAGACTGTGCTTATCGGAGGCGTGCGATCACATTCATTGTGCAAAAGCATGCATATGTCGGCAGCTTTTCCACCGAAGATAGTGTGAAAGATTAATAAAGAGGCACTTGAACTCACACACAAGGACATGAGGGGGCAATTAAAACAAAAGTTAAATATTTTCTCTTTATCTGAGCAGGAACGTGACAACAGCAGCTAATGAGGTGAGTGATGCGTCTCTCTCATGTGTGGGCCTCCTCCTCAGACCAGCATCAGAAGCCAAAAACATGGCCCTATTGGCATGGCCCGTCCAATTTCACTCCCTTAGATAGTATTTTTATTCAGCGGCCTCCAAAACAAACACAGGAGGGTGAGGGGACACGGCAGCTAATTCAATATGTCGCTGTCCTGTCAATCAGGTCCGACTGATTAGTGCTGCTTGTTCTTTTAAATGTGTTGTATCACCTCCTTGCCAAAATATAATGTGATCCTTTCATGCGTGGTGGGCGCGGGCTGTGGCGCAGTGCTAAGTCAGCGCTCTAGTTAATAAGTCCTTTTCATTAAACAAGCGTTCATTAAACATTCATTCATTCACTCATCCTCATTTGCATTTTCTCATCATAAAAGCATTCATGAAACATTCATTTGTTCACTTGTTCTCATTTGCACGCTTTCCAATGCATTCTTCAAGGAAATGAACGGAGCTGAAAGGAGGAGGAGAGTGGAAGAAGGAGGCCGAGGAAGAAGAGGAGGAGGGCAGAGAGGGGGCAGAGGAGGCGGTTATTACTCCATTTGAACAATCTGTCCTGTAAATGAAAATAGAAATTAGATTATGTTTCCTCTCGTCCTTATGTAGAGACACGGACACATGCACGGGGGGAAAAAATTGCCTGTTGCACAATCGAAGGCATGATATGAAAACAAATCATGTCTGATATCAAAGCACACTCAGATTGGAACTCATTCCTGGTCGTACCTGTGAGAGCAAACGACATCCCATTTTCTACTTGATGGGACTGGATAACAGTGGCGTCGCTCTCTGCAGCTGCCCATCTCTACATTTTCCACATAATCACCAACATGCAGCGAGTTCACATCATTGACATTACATCACATCCTTTCTATTTGATCCATATTGTATGACACATTTTTCCTTTTTCTAGCACAGGCTGCATATCAAAGACATATTCAAGAAATCCTCTATGAAACAGAGCTGCTTTGCTCTACACAACAGCACCGTGGGTGCAACTCCCACTCCGTACAGTATAGTTTGTTCATGTATGTGATGAAGAGAATACAGATGATGCAGCAGAGAGAGATGATCTTCTTACGTAGGTAACCCCTGCGAGCATCCTCTATCCTCTCTTCATTACCTTCTCCTCCTTTCCTTTTAACTTGTGCCGTCAGGGGAGACATCAATCTGAGTGACAGCTTGTGTGATCCTCCTTCCGGGCTCGGTGGGAGAAGGAGGGCTGTCAGCATAAATATCCTTCCAGGAGCTGCAGCGGACATGGAGCAGCCACGGCCACCATGAATCTTTATCCATTATCACAGACACCAAAGAAAAAAAAAATGAGAACATGAGCAGGGCTGAAAAACTGACCACGAACATCGCCCTGCACCCCACCTCTCAAAAACAGCATCATCAATACAGTCAGGTTATCGCTTGTTTTGATGGTCTGTCCATTCTTGTTTCCACACAGACAGATAATCCAAACAAAAGGCCACTTCATTCACAGGAAATGAAAACATTCACACATTAAAAAAAATGGGATAAAAAATGATTTGGAAAGCGTTCAGACCCCTTTCACTTTTTACGATTTTGTTTTTATGTTGCAGCCTAATGCTACAGTTGAAAAAAAATCACTTTTATTCTCATTACTCTGCACTCAGTACCCCATCATGAAAAAGTGGAAACAGAATTTTAGAAATCTTTGCAAATGTATGAAAAATAAAAAATAAAAATATATATCACATTTACACAAGGATTCAGACTTTTTGCAACAACACTTGGAATTTAGCTCAGGTTCCTCCCATTCCTCTTGATCCACCTGTGGTGAATCAAAGTGATTGGACATGATTTAGAAAGGCACACGCCTCTCTATAGAAGGCCTCACAGCTGACAATACAAATCAGAGCAAAAACCAAGCCATGAGGTAAAAGAAACTACCTGCAGAGATCAGAGACAGGACTGTTGCAAGGCACAGATCTGAGGAAGGCTACGAAAGAAGCTCTGCTGCACTGAAGGTTCCCAAGAGCAAAGTGGAGTCCATAAGCCCCAAATGGAAGAAGTTTGGCACAACCAAGACTCCTCCAAGAGCTGGTACCCCTGGAAAACTGAGCAAACAGGGGAGAAGGGCCGATCATTAGAGACAGCTTGATGGTCATTCTGAATGAACTCCAGAGATCCTGTGGAGAGATGGAACGAAGTTCCAGAAGGTCAACCATCACTGCAGCCCTCTAAGAATCTGGGCTTTATGGTAGTTTTTACTCTTTTTGTACTTTATTGAACATTTATGTCAGGACAGTCAGCCAAATGTATGATGATCAAGGGTTTTATGGTAGAGTTGCTAGATAGGAGACTCATCAGTGTAAAACACATGAAAGCCCGCTTGGATTTCAGCCTAAGTATGGCAAGATTAGGCAATGTCCTGAGATCCTTTAATTGCATTATGAAAACTGAAAACATTGAGTTAGTTTTAGAATAATGTGAATTTAACCCTTAGAGGTTCACTGGCTATTTTGCCATTTTGTTCATACTTTACTTTTGCCAGTATAAATCACTCAGAAAAGTATACCTTGCTCACAATTGGTATCATTTTTTCTGCACTACCTCAACTTTGTGACATGAAAAAAAATTAAAAAGTGTTGTCTAAAACTATAGCTCATCACTTTTAAATAGAAATTCAAAAACCCGAAATTATGAAAAAAAAAAAAAACAGTGCCAGTCCTGTACAGTATGGTCCACTGTCTCCTACATGTAAAATGAACTTTTATATCAAATTCAAATCATGATATTTTTTACTTTGCCTACTGACATCAAACAAAAACAGAAAGAAAGCTTAAAAATCACGCTTTCCACACTGACTGCAACACAGAACTTGGCTTTTTTTCATGCTATCATATGACAAAAGTAGCGGATGATGAAATCATTCCAGCGTGATCGTGGACCCCTAGGTTAAAGTAAAATTTCCCAAAAAAAGTAATCAGACCCTCTATATTTTTGTTTTCAATTTTGTTATTTAAATTCATTTTAGTTCCCATTAATCTACAATTCGTATCATCAGTTTTGTCCTGGCCAGTTTTAGAGTTTTTTTTTTTTTTTTTTTTAATGATTCTGTTATACCATAATTCAAAGGCAATGTCAGATTTTCATGAGTTTATTTTCAGTATTTTTTATATATTATTTTTTCAGAGTTTTTGTCATCAAAGATCTATTTTTAGCTTGTCGACACACATTTTTAATCATAGTTTAGTCAACAAAAATTATTTTTGTGCATTCTTAGTAGATACACTGAAGTAAACGGGTGAGTACTTGCCGTTAGCATTAGAATAATGGGACGTCTGTCTGTGTGCTGGTCAAGTCACAGCACAGATTTATGCCTCTCTGAATAATCTCACACAGTAACCGTAAAACCAGACAAAAAGATTGTGTAGTCTGACCTTGAGACACCAGAGAGGTAAGCCAGGCTCAGAGACAGGCTCGAATGGTGCTTCTGTGGGTACACAAGACCCACAGAAGCACTTAGAAATCACTGGAAGAACTTTCCAGTATCTCTGATGGTGAGACAATGAGTCAGCACAGAGCTCTGCAGAGTAAAAGCCTCCCACACCTCGTCTTTATCACGGCCAATCACACACCTGACTCTGCACTGAGTCGATTCCCTTGCCAGCCTCAGTAAGGAAAGATGGAGAGTTCTCAGCTCCAAATAACCCGATCAGCTGCTTTTGCAAAAATGTTGATAGCTGCGGCTGTAAGATCTTGTACTTGAATGGTGTGATGTTCATAAGTAAATAGCAAAACTAAAACTCACAAATCATTTAAAAACCACTCTGGAGTTTGACGGCGGACCTGAGCTACATGTTTTAATTTAGGCCCCAACATCAAATGTTGTTTTTTAAAGCATTTTACTACTTCTCCCTCACTTTCCATTTACATCACATTGTCATGCCGTTGCTTTGGCATCCTTAATTTCTAAGTAGTCATTTTTCAATTATACACCCAGATGCACACAGTGACATTAACGTTGCAGCTCAGCGGGGAGTGACGAAGCCCGAGGCCTCAGAAACTTTGACACAAACACAACTCGTCAGACCAAAGTCACAAAGTTAGTTTGTTTTAATGAAAACTGATATCATAGCTGCATTTCAAAGACCCCCTTGCTTTTTTAACAAACACTCAAAGACCTAAATAAATAAATTTTTCACTGTTGGCTCACCTAAAACCTTGACTAATTCAAAGATAAACAGGAAAACATAGGAACCAACATGACCCTGAGGCCAATGAGGAATGAGCAGCAGCAGCAGAGGTACACTGAGTTTTAACCTTGTGCTGAGGATTCATCGCCACATTAAACTCAGGGCTAAAGCCATCTCTCTCCCTCTCTCTCACTTTGTTCGGACGGGGCGAGCCAGAACACATGCAGCTTATTGCACTCTGTCTTCCTCCGTGGGACGTTATTAAAGATTACAGCAGATAATCGTCCTGCTATCATGCCGGATGCCAGGATCAGGCAGCCCAATATCATCACATACTGAATAGTTCACTTTGAGAATACTAGACCGCTTCGACCTGTGGGATCCGTCTGTGAGCCAGACTTCTGTTTAAAGATAACGAGCACACTGCCAGACATTGCTTTAGAGGGCTTAAAGGGACAGATTTAGTTTTTCTTTAAAAAAACTGACTTTTTTATTGGTCTGTTTTTTAATCAGTCCATACAGGACTACTCCAATAGCTACTAAAATAAATTTTGTAAAACCAGCAGGGAAAAATGACTGTCAGGGCTGTATGTTAACTTTTTTTTCACAGTTAGCACTGCTGATTGCCGGTCTCTGAGTAATGTTTACTGAATTATTGTGTGTACTCTAGTGTGAGATAAATGACTGCAGACAGCAGTACTAAAAACAAATCTACTTGCCATCAATTGAAAGTATCAGATGTGCATTTCCTCATCTCTGTTTTTCACAGTGGCTCAATGAGTGCAAAAAATTCCCTCATCCTCTGCCTCAGCTGATTCAGAGGCAAAACTTTCCATCTCTATTGTCCCTTATTGTTTCTTTTACAATGATACACTGTAAAAAATGTCCGTAGAAAATACGGCAAAAGACTGTCAAATAGCAACAGTAAAAGACCGTAAAACAAATAAACATATATTACTGTATAAAATACACAGAATTGCTGTAAATCAAGCAACGGTATGAAACATAAATTTTTACAATTAAAGTACGTAATAATTACAAAATTGTACCGTTTAAACGAAAGAAGATTGTGAAAATAAAGGAAAAATACTGTAATCTTCAAGACGGGCAATTACTCTAAATATTACAGTAGTATTTTGTTAAAATTACAGACTTTTCTCTCATGTACATTTAAATTCACAGTAAAAATCTGTGAAAAAAATTGCAATCACATACCGTAATTTTAGCAGGGACAAGAGGTTAAAAATACTGCATGATCAGGAAAGTTCTGTAGAAAATACAGTAAAAACCTGTCAACCTGCAAAACCTGTGAACAAGCACCAATTTGTTGTTATGTTCACATTTGTTTCTCAGTGCTACACCACATGATGCTGCCTTGTGAAATGGACAGTTACAGTTAATATGAAAACCTTATTGAAACCAAGAATGGTACCAAAAATCATTTTGTTTGTTCTTAATTTGATGGATGAAAGTGGTCAATTATTTTAGTTTAACTGATTTATTGGAAAAGAATGATGTTAATTGCTCTCACAAAGAATGCCATTGCATTTGTAAAGCCATTCCACTTCCTTTAATGCATCTAACACAAAATACATTGATGTACTTTAATGTTTCAGTCAATCTTTCAGAACTGGAATTGGATGACACATATTACCGATAGGAAATATAACAAGGTAATTGGAAAGAACTACTTTATATATACATAAAGAGAGAGAGAGAGAGAGATACATACTGTATATATAATATGTATATAATACAGTTGAATATATAGTATATACATTATATAAATACAATAGTTATTTTTACTGGTTAAACAACTTAAACATGAATGCAAATAGAATGACAAGAAACCCTCCATAATCAGTTTTAAAAATGAATGGGAACTGTACATATAGTCTATCAAATTGATTTCTAAGGGGAAAAAAAAATCTTAAAAAAAAAACAATATGAAACCATGGTTTAGTTTCTGAAATTTTAATTTACTTCTCATACCTTATGTAATTTAATCTAAACTTCTCTTTACCTGTATGTGGGGTTATTTGTGTCTAGTAAATACGTTTTGTTTCATGTGCCAATGCTGTATTAACTATTGGAATCTGTTCAATAAAGTTGTATCAATATAAAAAATAAATATATAAAAATAATTTTGAAAAACTGTTTCCCGTCGCCATTCAACCCTGTCTACACAGGAACGTTTTCTATTCTGTCTGTACTAGAACAGCGATTTGGGTGTTTAAAAATGGAACAATTTGGAAACGAGCTCCAGAGTGAACAGCTTTCAGTCACCTCCCTCCATGTACACTAACAGTGCTGCTTTCTCGAAATGCGTTTGCGCACTGTGGTTGCAGTCAATTGCCATGCGCGAATACGGTTTCGCGCAGGCGCGGGGAAAGAAGGACCTTATACGCATGCGTGTGTGGTTCGTTGGAAAATCAAACCGCCGACGGCTGCCTGGTAAACTACAGCGTTTTCGTGTCTTCTGTGGTCTCGTGTGCGCGGAAATATTTCATAAAGTTGCTGTCTGCTCGTAGAACGAGCTGCAAACGAAGATGGAATACAAAGCAGGACATCGGCGTGTATTAATTCGACGTCACCCGGAGCATCAGCCTACGAGCTATTGGTAAGGTATGTAGAACTTCTTTTGTCGTAGTGTCAAATATTTCTTGAGTTCTTTTCATTCAGTAACACCACGTGTTTATAGGTAGAAGTTAAATGGGTCAGGAGGCATTTTGTTTCAGTTCTAGACCAGCCAACATTGCTGTTTGATTTGTATTTTTTGCTGTCATTTTAGCGTGGAGAACGTTTAACACTTGCTGTGTTGGGGACCATAAGTGAACCCCAAGCTCAGAGCTAACTCCGCCCACTTCAGACTTTTGAAAAATGCACAAAAAATGGGCGGTTGGATACTGGGAACACTGGGAAGAGGGAAAGAAAAAGGACGGAGTTTTCCAGATGAGGTGGGAGTGACCGTGAGGACCGTGATGTCCCCTAGCCAAAAAGTGAGAGTCCCGCCGCAGCACTGATGCTTCAGAGCGACCTAAGGTGAAGGATTTTTTCCCCTTCAGAGTCACATTCATATCTGTGTTCAGAGCCCCTGAGGCAGGCTTTCCAGCTTATTCCTACCCCTCCATGAATATGGGCGCAACTTCCGCTCCGTTCTATCTAAATGGGACTTTGCATAGAAACCAGATGCTAAACGTGACTATTAAAGCAATTTTAATACCAAACTACATAAACTTAGACTGCTTCACCTCAGACGGGATAATATTATTATTATTTCTCTAGCCTCTACTGGAGAGTTCAAATTGATGACATTACTTTAGATAACCTACAAGGGCATATTTAGCTAACTTTAGTAGCTTTATATCGGTATAAAAAGATACATTTCTAGTTTGTGGAGTTGCTGAAATTCTCATTTTACAAACTAATCCCTCTTAAATATGGGAATTATATTTATAAAATTATCCATGACTCAAGTTGCCAGCTCTTCAGTTTGGTAAATGTCAAGTTTTGTATTAAGAATTAATGATAAATTAATACTAAAAGAATCACATCCCCGATGCATTTAGACAGTGGACAGCATGTTGTGAGAGACATATTTAACTTTGTCATAATATTAGTACCATGAACATAGCAGCAGGTACTGAGCATTACAGAAAATATGATTAAAACATTTCAGCTCATTGATTTAACAAAAATGAAGCAGTATTTATTACAGCAAATATTTATTTATTTCAGAACAACCACTGTTGACACTAAATCACTTTAGTAAGCCTTTGGAAGAATCATGTTTTTGCTATTATTGTTACTGTACTGGAAGTTCCACTTCCATTCATAGCTACAGTAGACCCCCAGGAATAATGTGGTATCCACCTTATTTACTTATCTACAGCTTATAATACAAACAGTGTGAACATGTGATAACAAAAATATAAATATTTACAAATTCCAGAAGAATTCCTATTGAAACAACTGTCGTTCTTTGTTAGCGTCTATAGTTAGCTGCTGTACTAGAATACATGTATTTAATGTAGCCTACTTCCGTTTTGGCACCGGAAGTTTCGCCCATATTCACATTTGCAGTAGCGGCCCCAGGAATAAGGTGGATAGTGTGGTGGTGGACTGTGGTGGTCCTGGGCACTACCTGTTGGCTCCAGCACCTCCTAAATGCACAATGGGGATATGTGCACATCAGTGTCATGGCACTAAAGATTTAATAGCTCACTTGATTTTTGCAGGATGCCACAAAGCTCAAGATTCAGAGAGGACAGTTGGAGGGCTGCTCAGAGGACATAAAGGGTATGGTGTTTCCCCTTCTCTCCTGTTTCGACAAAAAAGAAGACAACCTCTTTTGCCTTGTTGAAACATTCTTGCCAGATGGGGTACCAGTGGAAAGCCTGCCCCATGTATTGTTTTTTGTAGTAAGTGGATCTCAGAAACACTTTAAAGACTCATTTGGATGGTAATGGATGATTTGCTTGTAATTCTTTTCTACTTTTATCATCCTCCCAGGAGCCTCTTGCTAGGCTTCAAGGCAGCTCATGCTATGCATTGACCAGCATTGGGATCCACTCAGGAGTTCCTACAGAGGTAATAATTTTTCCTCTTTAGAGGTAGTTATATGGTATAGTGTAATGCTGGCAAAATGTTTTATTTCCTTCCAGCCATGTGCATCATGTGATACAATATCAGTTATTTTTATAACCGTGTTATTGTCACCTGTAACAACTGCTATCCTGAGGAAGACGGTTCAGGACAATAAGAGCCAAAACTAACAGACTGAAAAACAGCACATATCCCAGAGCAGTTGCAATAATAAACTAGAAAAGCACTCAGAGAGCGCAGACCTCCGCCATTAGCCCTATCTCCCAATAGTGAAGAGTCCTTTAAAAATTCCTAGATCCAGACGATGATCTGGATCAGTCCCAAAATCAAATCAGTTCTTCCTTTTGCCATTTCTGACATTCCCTGGAAATTTCATCAGAATCTATCCATAACTTTTTGGGTTATGTTGCCAACAAACAAACCCTGCCGATCACATAACCTCCTTGGCAGAGGTAATAATAATTGCACTGAATGGAACTGTGCAAAATTTCGTTGTACTTGTGTACAATGACAATAAAGATTCTGGTTCAGATTTTTAGGTTTGATAGTATCCAAATTTTCAAATTTAAAAACAAAAAAGAAATAGATGTGCAGCATTTTTTTCTAAACCAAAACTGTTGTGAGCAGAAAAAGCGCAAGGGCAAGCAAGATGACATACAGAGCTGTGGGATCAACACACACTCTAAGTGGAGAGGGTAGCACCAGTCACAGCTTAGTGTTGATTTTAGAAGAACATATAAACACAGCAACACCCGTCTGATAACTGCTTGACAGCTGGATCACTCTACATGTATGTCTGCATTTTGTGTCTGCTGTAGCTTCTGCCACAAAACACAAGGGATGTGAGAAGACATTCAGCTCACGGGACAAGAAGAGATTGGGTCCCCTCCTTTTTGAGTGAATTCAAAATTGGATAGTACTTTGCAATCAGTGCATACATAAGTGTTCAAAACTTCTAGTTGACATGATTTGGTGCTTTACCTTGTCTTTCTATTTTTCCTTACTCTTTTTTAAGGTCCTGTTTCTTCTGCTAGTGGTGACTAGGACTCCATTACTTTATACTGTCTCCGGTATTCCACTCTTCTAAAAAGACGCCAGTTATCAAGGAAAAATAATGGTAAGCCTTGCACAGCATTTGTACATACCTCAATAAATTCTTTAGATTAATCTTTCTTTAAGCAACATGAAGCCATTTTATGTTTATTTTATGTAGTTTACACCAAGCACTGCATTAATCTGGTCATGTAGAAATACCCAGAATACTGCCATGCCACTGCTTTGTCCAGCTTGTTCTCAGTGTTCTGATGATCACACCATATGGGGGCCAATACAGTTTTCTGTGTGAGTCATATGTTTTCATTATGATTGATTTAAAATTCAGCGCCCATCATCTTTGTTACAGCAAAATCCTTTTGTACCCCAAAGCATTTAGGGTAAGTGTACCCATTAGGCCCACCAAAATCTAAGTTCACGTATTTTTCATAGATACTAAGATGGTTTATAAACATGATCATTTGTTAGAATGAAGGATTAATCCCTCATTTGAAGGTATATTTATTTACTTATGCATATTTTAGAGAACAAATTAAAGAAATGTTATGAATAAAGTCAAAGTCTGGCATGGGCTTAATTGGTACCTAAGTACCATTTAAGCCCACGTGTTCCAAATAAGCCCACAACCACGTTTATTGACAGAAATTTAAAAAATCATTACATTTTTCAAGTAGTAAACATATATTAATTCAGTAACATGTTATACATGTTAAACACAATTTATTTTTTGAACTTGGATTTAATGTTTGGCTTGTAACAATGGACCACCACAAACATGACTAAGTAGGCCTAAACCTAATTTTCATTGGCTTCAGTATTTAACATTTCATTGAACATTTTATTTAATATTGACAAAATTTGATTCAATATTGACAAAATAAAGAAAATGTGTTTGTTTTTAAAAGTATTAAATGACATTACAGTGAATCAACAATATCTTATTGAACTTGGATTTAATGTTTGGCTGTAACAATGATGATTTTAGGACAGTTGCTGTAATTCCTCTTTTTTTGTTGGCATTTTTCTCACTATAAACAATTTATTATGAAAAATTAACTGACATAACAATTCTTCTGGTCAGTGTGTGATCTGTGATGTACTCGTGTTAATGAAGTTAGTATAACAACATCCAACATGATTACAGCGAAAAGCTATCAAACCTCAAAATTTCATTTTTTTCTATTGAAACACATAAGATGGGCTTAAATGGAACACACTGGGCTTAAATGGTACTACAGTGACTACCAGGGAAATGAAGATAATATGTTCTCACCAAAATTAAACAAATGTTTAAAGAAATGCCTGTAGCCTAAATATGCTGCAAAACTTGCCATCACAGTTATTCCTCTTCTGCCAAACTTTCTGAATTATCAAGGAATTCTTGTTCAAAGTTTTATGTAAGATTTATGTAAAATGAATCAGAAAACACTTAGTTTGTGTACTTATCATTTTTAATCATTAAGCAGTGTATCTATCAGTAGGGCTACATGTATTGACTAGTGATTAGCTTGCTACGCTAGCTAGCATGACTCATCTTTTCACATAAAACTAAATAGTAAGAAATTACAAAAAACTACCTGTTTATACACAAAAAAAACAAATCAATAATCTCTCAAATTACATAATATGAATGTACTTAACAAGTCAGTGGCTGAAAATGGTTGAAAAGAGGTTCTTTCTGAGGGGTCCCAAAACACCAAAGTTTTGAGGCGACTTTATCTGAGCCTTCTTGAGACTGCACAAATGTAGGCGGGCCTTTTTCAATATCTACAAATGTGATTGGTGTCAAACAAAAACTGACATATAATTAAGAAATTGTGTGATTGGACAAAATAATGTATAGCATAAGACAGGCCCCTCTTTTTTTTTTTTTTAAATTGACTTCAAAGTCACAAGTGGGCTTAAATGGTGCCTGGGCTTAATGGGTAGGCTTACCATAATACAATACAATAATAACTTTATTCATCCCCGAAGGGAAATTATATAGAAATTATATATAAAATTATATATTATATTTACATGTAAAAGCAAATTCTATATTTATTTGGGTGGTCTTACAAGTAAATATATAAATAAAGAGCATAGTTTGCAAATATTTATCTTGTGGTTCAACTACCTAAAATCACAATATAACCCTTATGAATGGTTCATACCAAGGTCTTTTGCTAACACTTGTGGTTTGGGCTATTGTGTGTAGCTTTAAACCAGTGTTAATTTCACGACTAAAACTATGACTAAAAATGTTCATCGACAGCTTTGTTTTCCATGACAAAACTAGACGAACAAAAATAGATCTGTGATGACTAAAACTGACAAAAACTAAGTTTAGTTTTTGACTAGAATGTAATGTAGTTTTCGTTGGACATTCAAAATCCATGATATCTCTCCACTGTGGGTAATTCTGTCAAAAACAATGCAGCTGTAGCTCTTCTGTCTCTCAGCTATAGAAAGCAGGGACCCCAGGTTTGGCAGGGTGCAGAGAACATTCCACTATGACTTGGTACCAGATTTAAGCAAGACAATAAATGCTTGGACTAAAAGTAAAACCTAAAATGTGAGGACTTTTTATGGACTAAAACTAAATGGACAGAAATGACTAAAATGTGACTGAAACTAAAATTCATTTCACTTAAAGACTAAAACTAAGACTAAAATTAAAAATATATGCCAAAATTAAAACTTCTTTAAACAATGAAATCAATTCAAATTTATGTTTAGTTTTTACAGCAATAGCTATGTCACTTTTTTTTGTGGTTCCGTATCTTCTTGGATATGTGAAGGAGGGGGGAGCTCAGTGGATACAAGTCTGGGCACCACAGCTCTAAACTATAAAGGAAAAGCAAATTGCAATTAATATGTCATAACTGTCTCATTATAATCAATAACGGAAAAAGTAATTGGCTGTTGTTAGGTGATTGCTGACTTAATAGCTGGCACTTGTGGGTACATTTGCGTTTCTTCACCATATTCTATTATAGAAATGATCTGTATGTACTGTACACACTGTTTATTTTATTCTGTTGTGCTGATTGTAAGCATGGCTTATTAGAGCCTAGTTTTCTCAAATTTACATCTGTGTAGGCATTAAACTGAAGCACTGAATCACTCTAACTTTGTTTTGTATATGTACTTCCTGCAGAGAGGATGGAGCCAGTCCAAAGTAGAACACCTGATGAACTGTGCTGGAGTCTTCAAGAAGATGAAGTTTCTTGGCCATGTGAAGCTTCCCAAGTGGAAGGCCTTCTTCAGTCAAGACTGGACTCATTACTCTTGAATCATTTAGGGGCAAGTGACTTTGTTTCATCTTCATGCATTACACCAAGGACTACCTGTCATACATATGGACACAAGCTTTTTCTTCCAAGATCTAAACTGCTTTGTGAGTATACAGACAAGTTATCAGATGTGTTGAAAGGTTTTTTATTGCAAACATATAACTGCAGAGTTTCTTATTGTTTATCAGAGAGCTTGAATCTTTTGTTAAAAGTAGGAGTATTAGGGCACTACTGCAAAAATCTAGCAAATTAACTGAAATTTCACATGTTTTGTACTGTATTTTTTACAGTAAATTTCTGGCAACCACAGCTGCTGGTAATTTACCGTAAAATTTAAAGTAAGGCAGTATTAAGCTATTACTGTAAAATCTGCAAACATCAGCTGTAATTTCTCATGTTTTGTCTTGTATTTTTTACAGTAAATTTCTGGTAACCACAGCTGCCAGTAATTTACTGTAAAATTTAAAGTTGGGCAGTATTTTGCTACTACCGTAAAATCTGCAAATATCAGCTGTAATTTCTCATGTTTTGTACTGTATTTTTTACGGTAAATTTCTGGTAACCACAGCTGCCAGTAATTTACTGTAAAATTTAAGTAGTTATAATAAAATACCGTTTAACTTTATACGGGTCTACTGTTTTTATTACTGAGATAGATTGTATTTAGGTTTACAGGATTTCTGGTGTTTTTACAGTAATTTACCGTAAACAGGTTTGTTTCATTATCGTTATTTTTACAGCCAATCCCTGTAGAAAATGTTGTAATAGAGCTGTAACTTCTACATCAAATTACAGTAAGTTGTACAGCAAATTACCGTAAATATGGTTACAGTATAACTGTTATTTTTACAGCAAATCCTTGTATAAACGGTTACAATATTGTATTTTTTTAACAGAAATTTACAGTTAAAAAAAAACAGGTTTGAACTGTAATATTTACAGTTGTAGAATGAAAACACCGTTTTTTCTCATACATTCTCACCGTAATTTTTACAGTAAATCTCTGGTAACCACAGCTGCCAGCGTTTTACCGTAAATTTAACGGAATTTTTTTTACAGTGTAATTATAATAATAATCATTAGTATTATTATTACTGTTGTTGTTGTGGTTAGGGATGCACTATATCAGATATAAGATTTATTTTGGGCCTTTATTTGACAGAGGAAGGGCAGTGGAAAGACTCGGAATCAGGGAGAGAGCAGGGAAAGACATGCAGTAAAGGGCCACAGGCCAGATTTAAACCCAGGCCGCCCGTGTACATGGGTAGCACCTTAAACCAATCGACAAACCTACGTGCCCATCAGGAAATGCAAGTAAGGGCAGCATTTATACAATGTGCTATCAGTTATCATAGCATTTGACTGTGCTTTAGCATCCATCTGGGATACTTGTAAAGATTAGGACCATTATCTTGAGGTGCTGTGTATCTTTGCATAACTGGGTAATCATAAAAGATATAGTGCCCTTAAAAAAATTCACCCTCTTGGATGTTTTACCCTTTAATTGATTTTATATGTTGGAGGCATGCTAATGGTGTTGCAGGCATGCTAATACTGAAGCAGACATGGTAACTGCTTGGCAGGCATTCTGATAGCGTTGCTGGTGTGCTAATAGTGGAACAGGCATGCTCAACGTGTTGCAGGCATGCTAATAGTGCTGCGACATGCATAAAGTGTTGCAGGTATGCTAATTGTATTGCAACATGCTTACAGTGTTGCAGGTATGCTAATAGTGTTGCAGGGGTTCTTACAGTGTTGCTCTCATGCTAAAAGTGTTGCAGGCATGCTAATATTATTACAGGCATGCTTATAGTGTTGGATACATGCTGATAGTATTACAGGCATGCAAATTATCTTGCAAGCATTCTAAAAATGTTGCAAGTGTTCTAACTATGTTTCAGCGAAAATTTTAAAATTGTTGCAGGAATGCAAATAGTGTTGTGAAAATGCTAGAAGTGTTGCAGGTGTGCTAATTGTGCTGCAGGCATGGTAACAGTGTTGCAGGCATGCTGACAGTGTGTGGGAATGCTAATAGTGTTACATGCATGCTGATAATGTTGCAGGCATGCTAATAGTGTTCCAGGCATGCTAATAGTGTTGTGGGAATGCTAATATTGTTCCAGTCATGAGAAATAGTGTTGTGGGAATGCTAATATTGTTCCAGTCATGCTAATAGTGTTGTGGGAATGCTAATATTGTTCCAGTCATGTTAATAGTGTTGTGGGAATGATAATAGTGATGCAGGTATGCTGATAATGTTGCAGGCATTCTAATATTGTTCCAGGCATGCTAATAGTGTTGCAGGCATGTTACTAATGTTGTGGGAAACTAATAGTGTTGAAGGCATTGCACTTTGTTTTGTTTTTTTAGTTGGCTAAAACTGGTACAGGGGTTGTTAAAAAAAAAAGTACGTTAGTGTTTTATAGATTTTTGTCAGGATACAGAGCCTGAAAAGGGGCTGCTCCCAGTTATATCAGGATGTATGGTCACTGCACTGTTTTCAGTCTTAATGCCAAGCTATGCTAGCCAGCAGCTGTTGCCTTGCCTGTATCACTTGGACACGTTGTTCTTTGAAAAGAATCTCAAAAAAGTGGCTAATAATTTTTGATTCCCCAAATTTTTGCATATTTATTTAATACAGGCCTGCATTTTAAGATTTGTGTAAAAACTGAAGAGGAAGGATCTGTGTAACATGTATGACCTTGTTGCATAGATGCTAGTTTATGCACTACATCGCCTAGCATTTGCAAGTGTATGTTTTCTGCATTCAAATGACCTTCCATGTCTACAAAACATCAGCTAAAAACATGTCATTCTCATCCGTGAGAGATGCAGAGTCTCTGTCGATCCATCAGTGTGAGCGAGGCAGCTTATCAGTGGGCTATCATTGTCTGAGCCACAGCCATGGACACCTGCTCTGCAGAGTCATACACAGGGAGGAGAGGGAGCCACCTGAATACAAATCAGACCAGCACGAGGAGGGGCAGGGAAGAGAGAGAGAAAGAGAGAGAGAGAGACTGCAGGCTTTGGTTGGGGAGCTCGAAACTGTTAATTAGCAAAGATGCTCATAATACTCGCACAGCTCCCCTCCCCTGCAAACAGCTTCCTCTGTGACTGCAGGTGCTGAAATAATCTGCAGGATGATAGAGTCATGCAACAAGCCTGCTATTAAACCTGCCAACGAACACTCTCCTTTTTATACGCTATTGATTCTTTATTGTCAGACTCTTACGCTATTGATCATTGTGTGTCAAGATGGCGTTATGTTAATGTGCTTTCATTCTGTGCACAACCTCTGTATTTTTTGTGAATTCACATCCAAACAGTTGGCTGTTTTCCTCTCCAGGGTTGCATAACAGCCACAGCTGACTCATAAACACAGAAAACCTCTAATTAATATTTTGTTGACTACCCGAAGCAAGGTCATTATCGCACACTTCAGTTACAGTCGCTGCTGCTTGGCACTGACAGGCAGACGGTGAGATATAAATATTCTCTTCTTCTCTGATTTTCAACTTCAGTTTCTGGTGAAGTATTGACAGTCTGTAACTAATGAAGGAACCAGCCTGTGACCTCTGATGTCTTTTTCACTGTTGCAGGAAGGAGTGGGCGCCATTATCTTCGTGTATAACAAATCTTTGACAGACAGAGACAGAAATTAAGGTTTTGTTCTGCTTCCTATGGCATAAAATATTTACCATCCAGAGTGGGCGTAGGAATACACTTGCATTAATGAAGCATGATACTCAAGATTGTTGTTTTTCCTTTTGTTAAAAGCATTACAATATATCGACTATTCTGAGAAAGCACACCTCAGCTATCTGATTACATTAAAGCCTCTGGAAGTGAGCTAATCTTAGCTTCCTATGTAGCCAGAAACATGGACGCTGTGACAGCTGCTCAAAGCTGATCTCTTGCTCAAAACGATGTCACCAGCACATGTCAGCTCTTACTTTTGTCCAAATTGAGATGTACCATTCATCTTTATCTAATAGTATAAAATATTTTAAAAACATTTCAACCACTTAACTTAAAATGATGAAAAATGATGCAGTGTGGACCTGAGATAGTAAAAAACAAAATTTTATGTCTTAGTTATGGCTTCACAACTTACCTTAGTCCCATTTCTCCTCAAAGAGGACCCACTTTTGATTTATTCTGAGGCATATTTACATCACTTTGCAAAACTGATGGCATAAAATCCTGTGACTTCAATTAGCATTGTCCAACCTCGAGCCCTGTGATAGGTTCACTATTAGCACTGCTGATTGCCAGTATCTGAGTCATGTTTACTGAATTATTGTGTGTACTCTAGTGTGAGATAAATGACTGCTGACAGCAGAACTAAAAACAAATCTACTTGCCATCAATACAAAGTATCAGATGTGCATTTCCTCATCTCTGTTTTTCGCAGTGGCTCAATGAGTGCAAAAAATTCCCTCACCCTCTGCCTCAGCTGATTCAGAGGCAAAACTTTCCATCTCTATTGTCCCTTATTGTTTCTTTTACAATAACAATAATCATTAGTTTTAGTATTATTATTGTTGTTGTGGTTAGGGATGCAGTGTATCGGCCCTTTTGACAGGTATCAATTATGTGCAAAGAACTTGTGAACAGACATCGGTGGCAGATATTTATCTGTGTATCAGGTTAATTCTGACATTTAGCACGTCTAATAGCTGATTTAGAGAAGAGTTTCATTTTGCGTTTGTCCCATTTTGATGCCAGTATTGAAAATAGATCCAATACTGCTGGAAATGAGGGTATTGGTTTCTGCAAGTACATGTGTGTATGCATCAATCCGATACTGGCGTATACGACAAGCAGTGTAACAGGTCACTAAAAGATAACTACCTTTTCAACCCTCTTAAGTTGGGCATGGACTGTGTGAATTACAGTACATCCATTTAAGCCACGAATTTTAAGTAGCATGACTCACTTGGAAGTTTCACCGACTTTCAGTCAGATCACGCACGGTTTGTTATGCAGTGTACAGGGGGATACAACCACGGCCAATCTACGGCAACACCAGCTGGTCCCAACTGGTCAGTAAGATTTCTGACATGTTTTGAGATTTTGGTCGCACAACTCCACACACTCCCACAGGGAGATCAGAACCACTAGCAGAATCCTCAATTTAAGTTATTTTATCCTTTGTAAACTGTTTTTCACAGAGAAACTGTGCGTTACCATTCTGTTTGTTGAGCCATGTTCTGATTCACTGTAGGGATAAAATAATGTGAACATTCAGAACATTTATCTCTGACAGCTGCTCTCACGACCATTCATCTGAGACGCTGTGTATCCAAGAATGGAAAAATACGCCTAAACTTTTGGGGGGGACAGATTAAACTTAAGTTCAAAGCTAGGGTAAAGGTTAAGGTAAGGGTTAGGGTACCAAATGTTAAAAGTTCAAAACCTGACCTGCAAAACCTGATAACAAAATACTTAATCAACAGTCCACTAACAAGAAAAAAAGTTTTTCCTCAATGAAAACATTCTAAAGCCGCAAGCACAGCTTACATAGCTCCGTTAGCTGTGTAAGCTACATCACTAATGTAGCTACATAGCTAACACAGCTAAAGCTAACCTCACAAAGCAGACAAGCTGCGTAGGTATGTTATGTACATAACTTTGTTACCATTAGCTACGTTTGCTAATACTTATGTTAAAGATTTTACGCCTCCAATGCGAGGCATGAGGACAGTAAATTGAGTCCAAAACAGGAATGAGAGATATGTGGGAAAGGAGCCACAGGCCAGACTGGAACCAGGGCTGGCTGCAAACATGGGGCACACCCTAACCACTAGGCCAGCTTTAGTTTAAGCTAACAAAGCAAAAACGAGCCACCGTTTGTGTAACTTCTACCAAAAAGGATCTATGCATTATTCAATCCCAGATTAGACATCTGACCTTTTTCTCAGTTTTATTTATGAAATATGTCTTAGTCGGTAATGTTTGCAATGTGGTTATTTCATGAATATAACTGCCAGAATTTTGATAAATGAAGTTACATTTTTTTAAAAAGTTCTAAAACTGGAAATACGTTGTCCCGGCAAATTACAGCACTTCCTTTCTGAGATATACGGCGTCTCAGACATCAGTAATGCACGGTCTGCAGCCAGATCCTTCTCGTTTTCCGCAGCATAGTCGGTCCAGGAAGCTCTCACCGATACCAGTACTTGGTAATCAGATGATCCCAAATGCTCTGGTATCAGAATCGATAACAGGAGGGAAAAAAATGGAATCAGAACATCTCTAGTTGTATAACTGGGCAGATGATATGATCTGTTAGACAAATTCTGATCAGTTTTCATGATAAAACATGGAAGAAAATGTTGGTTTTGTGAATGTTAGGACAAAAGGAGTGATGGAAGAATCATGAGCCATCAGTTAAATTGTTATTTTAAACACTGATATCGACATTGGCCCTGATTTTTATAATCAGTACATCTCTAGTTATTGAGCTTTTGTGCTTTCTTAAGCCTGGAAATCAGAGAGAGGAGGGACTGAATGACTGCAGAGAAAGGGGCAAAGGCCGGACTTTGAACCTGAGCCGCCAGCTCCAAGGATAACCCCCCCCACACACACACACACACACACACACACATGGGTCGCACAGGCTTAACCACCACGCTACCAGCACTCCAGGATTTTTATTGTGTGGTGGCAACAGAACAGAAGAAGATCCCAACAGTTGGATTCAGGTTTGTGAAAAAAAACTTACCTCTAAAATATCCCTCATGCCAATACTTGCTTAATTAGGGCTGTAAAATAATTAAGCATAAAAATAAATAAGAGTGCAAGACACTACAATATGACATGAGGTCAACACAATGTGGAGCAACACTATCACACAACATGTTTTATTTGTATTTAATCAGTGTCAGTAATCATTTTGCCATTTTTCATTGGCATGGAAATTATCTTAACAAGGTCAGGATTACTGCAGAGATTAATTAATTTAACCCAACATAACGCACACACAGCCTAATGTTTTCCAGCTCTTTTTAACAGTATTAGCTGCTACAGGAACACCACGTCCATGAACTCTAATCTCAGCCAATTTTCCAGAACAAACACAATGTCACCTCCTGCAAATGCAAATCCTCCAATCATCGTCAACTGAAAAATTCATTAAAACCCCGCGGCCCTACCCCTACCTGTCTTCACTAATGGCACATCGCATGCATAATGAATGAGCGTCAGATAAAATTATAGATTTTGTAATGCGGATCCACCTCTGTTACAAAACACAGAGGGGCACTGTAAATACTCTCTGGCATGTATTTCAATTTCAAAGTGTGTACACTTTGCATGGAGTCACCTGATCAAACATGTCAAATCCACACACGCTTCAGTGACAGTGAATCCGTGGTGGCCCCATGGGGCGATGCGGGCTTCCCTACCCATCACTTCATCCCCGGCATTGATTTGATGTGAACTTGGACCATCTGTCCTGAGTTAATTGCATATGTGCTGCTATGTAGCCTCTTTGGTGGGCTGAACTACAGAGAGACCCCGAATAAAAGTCAGCGTTTTCTCCCCCAGCAGGCGGTCTCTGCGCTTTTCTTTATAGCACATGTGAATGTGAGTGCTTCATTAACTCACAACAACAGTGTGTCAGCCGTCAAGGGGAAAACAAACTCAATGATGGAGCAGTATTTGAATCCTTGGTGGGGAAAAAGGATACAATTTTCATTCATTTTTGTAAATGTTGCTTTTATGACAAGCTAATGGATAAAAAAGTCATAAAATCCCATCACACACAAACTCCAGACAATTTTCAGATGATTTCCAGACAATTTCAGGAGACTCATCTCCTTCTAAAATTCTCCAGACTTGCCTTTCACACATTCACCTAACCAATAACATTTGTCAGTTAGATTTAAGAGGGTGGGGTAGCTGGAAGCAGGGGTGTCAAACTCAAGGCCCAGGGGCAAAATCCAGCCTCTGGTACAGTTGTACCCGGCCCGCAGGATCATATTTTATCTTTATTATAACTGGGCCTGCTGTATGAGGTCTGCAGTTTTCCTCCAGTATAAAAATGTTAACTTTACCTTGAAGATTTAAAATATCCTTGTTTATGTCATAAAAAATTTGAAAATTTGATAAAAAGTCAAGATTGGGACATTAAAAAAAATGTGTTTTCATTTCATATTTTCAATATATAGCATTTAACAGTTACAACTTAAACTTATGATTTTGTATATTTAATTTCATATGTTGATCTTCAAGATTCACAATTCTAAATTTCTGATCACACTTTGAACTTTAAAACTCTCGATTTCGTATTTCATCTCATATTTCGACCTTTTAAACTCATAACTCTGATTTTTAATCCTATATTTTAAGCTTTTAGACTCACAATTTAAGATTCAAACTCATATTTGACCTTTAAACTTGTGATTTTTTTTCCAATTTCCATTTTTTTAGCCTCACAAATCTGACTTTTAATTCAATATTTAAACTTTTAAACTCACAATTTAAAATTTAAACTCATTTTTGACCCTTGAACTCATGATTTAAAATAATAAAAATAATTTAAAATGAATAAAATAAATAATTTAGACTTTATCTCTCCGATTTCGAGCATTTTAACTTATCTTTTAGACTTTTTATAACATCTAATCATCAGTGCTTAGTTTTTCCCTATAATTCATTACTGGTGAGAATGAGTTTGACAGTTTATGGTTAAATGTTGACCCTGCTCGGCTCTCAGGCTAGACCTAAACTCAGAATCCGGCCCCTCTCTGTGACTGAGTTTGACACCCTAGTCTACAATAAAGGTGACCAGGTCTGTGATAGTATCATTATGTCATGCATAAAGAAGTTCCCAGGATATAAATCCAAGAGAAGAAAACATGACACTTCTAACTGAGGTGAACAGAGGAGAGTATAAATCATTGAAACTTCTCCCACCCTGCTCAGCAGATCACAGTGGATGTTACGAACTATTATCTGCTGCACTCATAACTTTGCCTGACCTCTCATGAACTTTTTATCAAGGAGTTGGCAGGAAGAAGTCTGCACAAGTCAGACAGAACATGACTACCAATTCTGGTAAGCTTTCAGGGGTGCAGTGTATGTGTGAAAGAGATTTAGAGATTTACAAGATAAAAATAAAGTCCCTTCAGGGCTGCAATGACATTATAAACACTTAAAGGTTCATTTGTTTGCAAACACAATAAAATAGTTGAACCCCTTAAAAAGCCTTTTTCATTTGTTTCTCTGAAGTTGGTGAAATGCCAGAAAAGTAGTTTGTTTAACATTCATTTTGATGTTTTGTTTGAATTGCAGTAATCTGATTCAGGAAGTGATCTTGATCTGATTCACTCTCTGCACCAATTACTACATGTACATGCAGTTAGAAAAGTCAAATTATTGTTTTCGTCCAAGCAAATCTGGATTTTTATAATGCATGTAAACATGTCAGTCCAGGGCCAGAGTGGGACTTATTTATAGCCCTGGAGTTTCATGGCCCAGACCGGCCCACTTCAGTTCACAATCTTTTACTGGAGATACATAATTATGGATCTTATATATTCCTTAAATTAAATGAAGAAATAAAACTTATAACACTTTTCTACAGTTTATTGTTTTGAAAAGTATTAAAGGTCACTAGTAGTGTTTGGGTTAACACAACTCTGGATATGCAAACTAATTTTGTGAGATTTATGCTGAAATCAAAGTGATGTTTAAAAAACTTACAAAAAAGTCTGCACAAGACTGTTCTTAAATTTGCACGGCTGTGTTCAACTATGTTTCAACCACCTTCAACAACAGTGAGGGACCCTGATCTCTGGCACCTCTATTTTGGGGGTCACAGATTGAAACACTTGAGGACCACTGGACCAGGCCACTCCTAAAACCTTTATTTTGTCTTTCAGATCATTCAGAGGTCAACTTACTGGTGTGTTTCGGATCATTGTCTTGCTGCATAACCCTATTGTGCTTGAGCTTGCCGTCACAAACAGATGGCTGGACATTCTCCTCCAGGAATTTCTGGTAAAGATCAGAATTCAGGGTTCTATCAATTACAGCAAGTGGTCCAGGTCCTGAAGCAGCAAAGCAGCTCCAGACCATCACACTACCATCAACATGTTTGACTGATCTTTTCAACTTTTTTCTTGTCACTTCACAGAACAACCTCTCAAAAGTCTTGGAGATCATCAAGATTTTTTTTTAAATATATTTTTGTAAATGTGCGATGAGCCTTTGTGTTCTTTTTGGTCATCAGTGGTTTTCACCTTGGAACTCTCCCATGGGTGCCATTTTTGCCCAGTGTCTTTCTTATGATTGAATCATGAACACTGACCTAAACTGAATCTGAGGCCTGCAGGTCTTCAGATGTTGTTTTGGGTTTTTTTGTGATCTCCTGGATGAGTCGTTGATGCACTCTTGGAGTAATTTTGGTTGGCCAGCCACTCATGGGAATGTCCACCCCTGTTCCAAGTTTTCTCCATTTGTGGATAACGGCTCTCACTGTGGTTTACTGGAGTCCCAGAGCCTTAGAAATGTCCTTGTAACCCTTTCAGCCTGGTAGATGTCACTGACTTTGTTTGTCATCTGTTCTTGAATTTCTTTAGATAAAAGGAAGATGTGTTGCCTTCTGAGATCTTTTAGCCTACTTCACTTTGTCCGACAGGTTCTATTTAAGTGATTTCTTAAATCAACAGGTCTGACGATATGGGTGTAGTTGTCGGGTAGCTTTGGATGTTTTTTTTCCCTTAATAAATGAAATCATCAGTTAAAAACAGCATTTATTTTGTACTCTTGTCTAATTTTGAAATTTGTTTGATGATCTGAAACATGCAAGTGTGAAAAATACACCAAAAAAAGAACTAAGGAAGGGGGCAAAAGACTTTAACGCAGCACCATAAGTGTTTATTCTTATAGCTGTAACAAGGTTCCTACCTTACTATAAAAAGTGCTGTTAAGTGAACATTCATGCATTTCTACAGACTGATTTTGTCCAGATCTAGCTGGACAACATCAATATTTGTTCAAGGCTGTAGGATATTTATTGCTCCTAAACAGCAGTAAACATGTGATCACTCAAAAATATCTGAGCTTGGTTCCAATCTCAGCCTTGCCTTAAACAGCTTTGTTTGTTGACGTCTATAAATGCACCCCTCACATTTTATATGCAGCTTTAGAGCTGCGGTAGAGCAGGGTTTGGACTTTCTGAATAATAATAAGTGGCTAAAGGGAAGATTTAGTCAAAGTGCATTCATCTCGCTGGCTCGGCTGTGGGTGACTTCGCTTTCCCCTCTCCTGCTCTCGTTTTCTGTTTTTCCTTCACTGTGAACAAGCACTCGTTGAAAACAGCAGGACTGTCCCCTCTGACTTTAATATTACATGGTCGAGATGAAGGGAACACAGGGCAACAGTGAGAAGAGGATATTTTGATGTCGGATGATCGGGGACAATCCCAGAGCAGCTGAGCTGAGAGGAAGGAGGTGAAGCCGAGTGGGCAAGAGAGAGAAAGAAAGAGAGAGAGTGAAAGACAAAGACTAGGAAATAAAACAACAGGGAGGGTAACAAAAGAGAGCTATTTGTGCAAAAAGGGAGAGCATGAGTGCCGAAATAAGACCAGAGAGAGGGAGCATGTAGGAAATGTAAGTAGAAGGAAAGCCTGTGATTTTGTGTCTCCCTACAGTGGAAGAAAAAGGAACAAGGCCATCCTGATGGAGCAGGGGATTGGAAAACAGAGAACAGCCATTTCCCAGTCTTGACAGGTGTCATGTAGAGTTCTGCCGTGCATGATGTTGGCTTTCTGACACACATATATAGACGTTCAGTTCAAGCGAAATGCCAATTCCTCACTGCACTGTACTCAGCCAGAGTACGGCAGACACTTGCATGAATATTTTATGACCTGTGTAAGCTTTGGATGTCAGTTAAGGTGATAGTTTAGCTTATCTATTTACTCAAGCACAGTTAGTCAGTAAACAGGGTATCAATAAATAATTATGTAACAGTAGGTACTCCACTCCGCCTCCCCTGCACAACGTCAATCCCACAAAAGACTAAATAAAAAATTTGTGGATAAGTTAACCTACAGTTTGAGTCTTCTCCTCTTTTAAGTGCCTTTATACTAGTAAATCCATGGCCTACATGGATTTCTGCAACAACACCCCTAAATTAAAGAGAAGACTGAGGAAAAAAAGAACAAAATAAATGTAAATATGTTTACTACTACTATTGGGTTATTGTCAAAAAGTAAATTATATAACTTTACGATGTTATCAATAGTTTGTAAAAAAAAGAAAAATCTATATGGAAGGCTTTCATCACAGTTATGATGTTTCTGTTGTTCTGTGAAAGCTGATTTTTCAACCCTCCTCCACCCCAGCTCCTCCTCTATGCTCTAACTGACTTAATCAATGTCATTCTGTTGTCACTGATGTCTGCTCTGCTCTGAGTTTAAAAAAGAGTGGAGTCCAACTCATTCTCATTTTGTTGTTCTCAGCTTTGTTTTCACATGTATATTTGAGAGACAGGTGCGAAAGTGCAACATCTATTAGATTGAAATTTGCATTTTATACCTTAAAGCTACCTAACTTTTGACTCCTTATCCACAGTTTTTTTTATTACGTCCCAAACCCAAATTGCCCCGTATGATGTACTTGAGGCCATCTATAGTACTTCCCAGTTGTCCGCTCTGAAGTGCCTTTAGGTTTTTGCTTACTGGAGCATCTGTGCTGGTGACCTCATTCAAGTTAATAAGGATCCTGGGCTGTTTCAAGCTGGGCTAAAGATAGTCTTTACCCAGCCTTGAAGCAAATTAATTAAAATCATTAACAGCACTTCAATTAATAAAACGGTTAGATATTTTTTTCACGTTGCAGTACAATACAGGAGAGATTACTGGAGAGCTAAGTAAGGGAATAGTTTAGGAAGGTGGGTTTGACATATAAGCTCTGTCCCATTTCAGGGTCTACATCATATGAATTTCATCAAAAATTACAGTATAAGCTGAGCGATGTTTATTTTAGCTAGCTCAGGTGATAGCACTTTGAAAGGGTTATTTATGATCAGCCCAGCCATCTACACATGCTACAAAGGCTGACTCCTTCAAAGAATTCTACCCCTGAATTGAGACACAGCTAAAAAAAACCATGGAACAGAAATTCTGAATTATAAGAGTTTCTTTAACTGCCTTTTTGGCTATGTGTGGATGTTTTTCTGATGTGTTTTTATGCTTAATTTGTATTACTTGTCTGGATTGACCAGTTAATTAAAGTTTTTTATGATGCGGTTGTTTGTGTGTAGAAATGAAGTTTTACACACATGGACAAAATTGTTGGTATCTTCCTGTTACAGAAAAAAAAAAACAATTTGGTCAATAAAATAACTTGAAACTGACAAAAGTAATAATAAATTTAAATGTACTGAAAATTAACTAATGAAAATCAGACACTGCTTTTAAATTATGGTTCATCAGAGTCATTTAACATTTAACATGCTTGTCAGTTATTTTCTTTCTAATCTCCTGGGGCAACTGTCTCCTTAGCTTTCTGTGCTCCATGTTCAGTGTGGTACACACAGTGATACCAAACAGCACAGTGACTATTTTCAACATTTAAATAGGCAGATTGACTGATTACAAGTCTGATGGCACCTGTGATTCTAATTATACACCTTAGTTTAACATGTCCCTATGGTCAAATTATTTTCTAGCTTTTCTAGGGATACCATCAATTTTGTCAAGCACAGCTTCATTAGTTTGTTTTTCTAGAAATGATTCTGATATCCACATAATGCACATGCAAATCATGGTGCTTAAAGTGGAGTTTCAGTGTAGTTTTAGCCAGACTTTCAAAATAAATCAACTTGTTTTCAACATCAGGTAATGCCTGTCAACAAACAGAGTGGCAGTGGTCCAAATATGGCTACCTTTGACTAAATAAACAAGAATGTGAAGAGCCAAAATGCCAAAATAAGGCTTTAACTGTAGCTTCATAATCCATTATAATAATACATTAATCTGTTTTATGCAGCCTATGCTATGGCAGCTATTATTAGCGTGCAAAACATACAAAGCAGCATGCAGAGAAAAGGCCAAACATGAGCCACTAAAGACCTGCTGTCTTGCTTACACAGGGTCGATGTTGGACTGTAAAGTCTGTCTGCATTTAATCATATTAGCGAAACCAGTGAGGCATCGCACTGAATGCCTGCTGGAAGCTGGAAAAATCTGCCTCCACTTTCCACATTTCTCCCTGCTGTGGTATAATAAGGGGAACAGTCATAAAACCAAAAAATATGAAAGATGAATGTGTCCTTTCTATTATTTATTTTCCAATACAGCAAAGAACAAGATTTTAAGAGTTGGCGTGAATGCCATAGAAGAACATGCAATTTATCTTCGGTTAGACTTTAATGTTCTTCTGCCTTTCACTTCAGAATATTCACTACATCCCACCTCTTTAATGTTAAAAAGCATGAGGGGAAACCTGTCTGATCGGGCTGTGCAGCTCTTCCTGTTCACGTCTGACAACACAGCCTGCAACACCATCTCTGTTTCCTCAGCAGGAGCAGCAGAGGATGCTGGCACCTCTCCTGAGAAACAATTAGCCGTGAACTTCAGAGGAGAACAATGATTAGCATGTGTGCGGACACATACAGGCGGAACTGGGGTTCTTTTGCACTTACACTATTGATCCCTTACATAAGCAAGCCATGAATTACATAACGTTTTGTGCTCTCTGGATATCCAACCCCCACCTCTGCCCCACGTCACCCCGCTCACACATCCACATTTCCTCTCTCCCCTGCTCTTTTTCATTAAATTTCTCTCTCCTTCACTGCAGTAACCTCATTTGGACCGCTGAGCTAATTAAAGGGTCTACAAAGCAGAGTGAGAGCCCGCCATATGCTTTAGCCAACAGTAACCCAAGAGTGTCACAACCTGGAGCATCAGACATACTGTAGCTGTTAGAGCAGAACTAAAATACATTACAGCCTTCTGCTCACCTCAGACTAATCATAAACCCCCCAGAATCTCCTTTGACTAATATTCATTTAGTGTGTGGCATTTATGGTGCGTAAAGGTACTGGGCTAATGTTCATCAAGCTTTATACACAGACTGATGAATGATGATATTTCATGATGAAGCACCATTCAACACAGCAGATAAAAATCAAATTAACAGAAAAAATGATGTACAAAGTCATAATTAAGTTACTGTACCAGCTAAGAAATGAATAAAAGGAATGCTTGATTACAAAATAGAAAACGACAGCAGAATAAAACACGGTATGAAGTGATTTTCAACTCCAGCAGTCTGAGCTCCTGCAGGCGAGAGGAGTCTATAGGGGCCCTGACGGCAAAAGCACCGGTCACCTTTAATCTTTAGTCTCGATTAAGGAGAGAAAAAAGAGTTTCAGCTGAGACCTGCAGAAAGCTCACAGCCACGAACCAAAGTGAAAGCTTCAGCAATAACCAGAGAACAGACCGATGTAAAGCCTCAGAGGAAAGATAAAATCTAAGGCTGCAATTTGTAATATTTTCACACAGAAATGTCTACATTTATCACTTCTATATTATAAACATTTGAGTTGAATACTTATATCACTTCAAAGCAAGAGAAAATCTTGATTTTATACACTTTAAAGTATAATGGTTATGCATCCAAAAGTATTTGGATGCATAACCATTGCACTCTCAAGGAGTATAATTGTATTTAAATACTTTAATATGGATTTTAGGGCTGGGCAATTAATCAAAAATGTGATTAAATTGAAATATGGCCTGCTGCAATTTTCAAATCACAGAAGTTGCAAAATTTTTTTGACCTGAAGTTTGAGTCAAAATACCGGTTTTTAAGTTTTTTTGAAATGTTATGCATGATATATCGTGCAATCATTCAGGTGCCATTTTTTAGAAAAGTCCACCCAAAATTCTTTCTTCTTCATTTTTGTACTTTTTTTCTTTTTAATTATAAGAACAAAAACCCTTCAATGTAACAATTCATATCCAATTTGCAATACGAGTCAAAATCATCAAAATTAGATATTTTCAAAGAATTTTTCAGTCCTTGATTAATAATAAAAGAAAGTTAAGGAATAATTGCATGTCAAATTGCCATTGCAATATTGGAGAAAAAAATGCAATTATAGTATTTTCCACTTTTGCAGCTGTAATAGGCTCCACTCTTCTTGGAAGGTTTTATACAAGATTTTAGAATTTTTTGTGGGAATTTGTGCCTATTCATTCTCTATAGGATTTATAAGGTCATTTCTTCCACTCTGAACTCATCAAACATTGTCTTCATAGTCTGTATAGCTTTGTGCACTGGGGCACAGTCATGTTAGAACAAAAAAACTTCCCCAAAACTGTTGCCACAAAGCTGGAGGCATAGCATTGTCCAAAATGTCTTGGTATGCTGAAACATTCTGACTGCCTTTCATTTCAAACTAGAATGGCCGTCTGAGGCAGCAGACCCACGCCTAAGCAGCGCCACCGATGAACTTACGCTCCCATTGATTACTATGGTGTTCAAAATTTCGAAGTCCAAGAAAAACCGAACGGGTGCCCGGATCATCACCAAAATCTAATCAATTCTTCCCTGTCACTATCCCAATATTCCCTGAAAGTTTGGTGAAGATCCGACTTTCTGTTCTTGAGTTATCTTGTACACATACAAACAAACAAACAAACAAACAAAGATACAGAACCCTTTACATAACCCCCTGCTGATTTCATCGGCGTGGGTAATAAGGGGCCTAACCCAAACCCTGTAAAAACAGCCCTATACCATTATCCCTCCTTCTCCTCCAATGCAGTCAGACAGGTAACGTTCTCCAGCTGTTTGCCAAACCCAGACTCATTTATCTGACCGCCAAACAAAGAAACTTGATTCATCACTCCCCAGAACACGTGCCCAGTGCTCCACAGTCCAGTGTTGGTGTGGTTTACAACACTCCATCCAAAACTTAGTACTGGACTCTGTGATGTCAGGCTTGCTTAGAGCTGCTTGGCCATGGAAACCCATCCATTAAGCTCCTACCACACAATTTTTATTTTTTTTATTTCCGTTTTTTTACCAAATACAAAACATTACTTTATCAGTTCTTAGCTCTTAAACTCACCACATATTTAAAATGTCTCCAGGCTTGGAGGAGCTTGTAAAATTGAATAATCTATGCTCATTATTGGTGCAATATCTATTCTGCTGACACAAATCCTGAATGTGTATCTACAAAATGCCATTTTAACACACAATAACACACAAATCCATTGTTTCAGTAAGGATCCATCAAACTAATTTGTTTTAATGAAGACAGTTTGGTGCTTTTGGAGAGAGGGTTTTGGCTGTAGACCGTAGCTCTCAGACCCCTTGAAGACTACTTCTATGAAACTCCACCCCTGTCAGGAAGGGAATGACATAATTTTCCACATTGCAAATATCGCAAACTAAGCAATTTTTCATGAATAAAACAGAGCAAAAGGTCAGAGGTCTAATCCAGGATTATATTATGTAAAGACAAGTTTTAGAAGTTGAAACGTAACATAGCAATGTTAGCTGCGTAGTTAGTGCAACTCTGTAAGCCAATGTAGCTATGTTAGCTTTAGCAATGTGAACTTTAGCTAATTTAGCTAATGCTAATGAAGCTACGTTAGCTACGTAGGCAACAAAGCTAAGGTCACTGATGTAAGTCAGCCAGGTTTAGCAAATGTCGCATAAGCCAAAGTGGCTACCGTAGCTTGTTTAGCTTTAATGATATTAGCTACATAGCTATTTTCTGTGAATAAAGAACGGGCTTATGAGATGTGCAAAACTGTAAGAGATTTGCAGTCGTCACCTACAATAATGTCATAGCGTATGTGGCTAATGAAGCTGCATGAGCTATAGCATTGGCTGTGTTAGCTACATTAGAGTATTTTCGTGGAGGCCAAAGGTTTTATTTCTGTAAGCAGACTGTTTAATCAGCTTTACAAAACATTTTATAATCAGGTTTTGCGGGTAAGATTTTTGACTTTTAACTTTTGGTATCCTAGCCCTTACTTTAACTCTTACCCTAACCTTAAATGGGAGTTTATTCTGATTAATTAATTAATTTATTTATTTATTAGTTTTAGCTTGTATTTCTGTATTGACAGAGGCAGCATCTCACAGTAGTGGTCTACAAGTCTATCACTACTGCCCCATACTGTCTATCTGGTGAGCCACCAGCGTTTTGGCTCCACCCACCTCCGGTGACAGTCACCTCTATTTCACCTCTATTTTGTGGGTAGTTAATTCACTCTTTGCACTTATTCTAATTCATGTTTGAATCATTTAAATAATTTCGGAGGTCAAATTTGATGCACACCTACATCAACTATATCGTAGAGCTGCTCACAGCAGAAGGCCCCAGGCACTGCCTACTTTTGCCTAATGGTAAAATGGACTATAAAACTTACAAGTGATTCAGATAAACACTGATGGAAGCACAAGATGAGTTGGAGAGCAGTTAAATGTTTTAGCAATCTTTTGTTGACATATTGTAGTATTTTCAAGACCTGGACTGATTAAATGCCTCTAGTTCTTCACATAAAAGTCAGTGTCGTCTTAACTGCAGTAAATAAAAGCAGCTACTTTAGTCATTTCTACTGCTTTGCATTAATTGTTGTTTGAGTTTATCAAACTGCTAAATGTTTGGCTTTCTGTGATTTCAGCCAAGTTAAGTATTTGCCTTGACTGTTTTGACTGTAAGGAATAAAGTCTCACAAAGTATCAACATTATTGTTATTTTGAGTTTAAGGCTTGAGAATGTCCCGCATACCAGTGTCCCGTGTTATTGACCCCCTGTAAAGTTAAACCTGATATAAGACATCAGTATGAAGCATGGACTCTTTTAATGACCAGCAGTTACAGAAGTGGTAGTGTGGCTCAGTTCGAGGTCATTAGCATACAGATGGAGAGAGTAGTTGCAGATGACCCAGTTTTACTGTCTGTCGTTAAGCCAGTTAATGACACTAATGTCTTTAAAGCTACTTTCATCAATATTTTATGTTAGCAGTGGATAAGTTGACCACTGGCTTGTGGTAAAGACTCCACAGGGGATTAACAGCAACACTGCAGTTACCCTCAGCTATATGGAGAGTTTTAGTTTCTTTTAGCTCATTGTTTTGGTTTTAGATCCAAGAACTGCACTCTTACTGCTCATATAGTTTTACGGGATATCCAATATGGCGACCAAGTGATGCAGATAATCTGCTGTAAGTAAACTGAGTGCTCTGTAGCACTGTGGGAAAAGTCTGCAGTTTAATGTTTTAATATGCCTGTAAGTAAGACTGGTGCTAAATGGAAAGTCTGCTGCAGCCAGGTTGACACAGGTGTAGAGAGAGGGTGAGCTGGTGAGGAACAAAGGGGTGTGTGAGAACTGTGTGGATGTTTTCATGTTATTGCTTAGTGAAGAAGTCAACAGAGCTATAATGGAAGCTGTTTTAGAGTGAAATACTGAGACACTACCTCTTTTATATGGTTTTACCATATAATATGGTAATGTAATTAGGAGGACCAATCTTGATTAAGACGGATCCATCAGTGCATTCAATGCATTTTTCCCTAAGTTATCCTCTTTTTTTCAAGCTTTGATACATTTCTATCTAAGGATGTTCCCAGGCATCTATTTCCCCATTCAGCCAAACGCTTCTTTAAACGGTATTTAACCGATTAGTATAAAGAGAAAAAAAAATAAGAAAACAGTCAAATTCATCCCAGGATAGCAGGTCTATTGTAAGCCAGATATACTCTGTGAAGCATGGCTATCATTAGCAGCTAGCTCCACCAGCCTTCGTTCCTTTTTGCAGATTAATATCGTGCTTTTATATGTGGCCTCTTCTTATTTTGGTTGAGTAGATGTACGTGACATCAAATATCGACAGCCTAAATACCTCTTTATTTCCATTTTCTACTTAAAAAACTGTCATAATGCGCTGCTTCAACTACACACTAACCGCTAAGCTTCTCATATTTACGTCTAGTGAAGTACCTGGGGAGAGCTCAGACAGGAAAGCAGCGGCCATTAACTGAAACTACAGCAACCTCTTGTGGTGGGAGGTTCATTACAGTTTAAAAGAGCATTATTCAAGCCCGTGTTCATGAAAAATGCCAGAATCTAAAGCCCCAACATCCAGTGTATTAAAGAAAAGGGATGGAAACAGGACTGGTTTTCAATTAGGAAACATAGGCTGGGTAAGCTCACCTGCACGCCAGTGTTACATCTGATTTATGTTCATTTTCATGGCCAGAAACACAGCAACATGATTGCTAATGTATAGTGTATAAAGACTGTGCTGTTTCATAACATCAACAGTACACCAAAAACACTGATGCAAGGACAGCTGAGGTGGGCTTTTAACTTTAAGTTTATAAACCTGAGAGATTGAATGGAGGACTAAACCTACACTGAAGTCATTTTTCAACAGGGCAGCCTTGACTACAGTCTCTCCAGGCACTTCTCCTCTAAAGAATGCTGTTATTACATAAATGGGCTGCATTGTAGTGCTGTTAAATGTGCAAAACTACAGAACTACACTCATCCTTTGATACGATAAAGTCTGAAGACACAAGTCAAGAACATCTTCTGTGCTAAAATCAAAGGCTACGAACATAAATGAGAGAGGAGAGAAATCTCAAGTACCTCATTACTTTTTTAAACTGGTTGGAGTAGAAAAAGTGCCGACGTTCAGGAACACAGAAGGCTGTTGAGATCAAACAAAAAGCCAGATTTTATAATATCTCCCACTTCTAAAAAGGGATTTGGCTGCTGGGATTTTGGCCTAAAACATGGCAAGTCTTGCTTCATTTTCTGCGAGGCTTTAATATTGGTTAAGGCACATGAACTCTGCAGTAATTAAAGACCCTCGACTGTTAATCTTCTATAACCTACAGACCTCCTCACAACCTATTTAACACCCTGTCACTGCGCGGCTGGGGAGTCATTGTGCAGGCGAGACACAGGAGAAAATAAAAGAGAAAAAAAGTGAAGGGCAAATAAAGAGACATGGAGGCTTTTCTCTCATATGTGCAACTCATGTAATGAGGGTCAGAGTGCCCCGGGCTGCTCCACTGTACAGACAGGAAAAATAATTTAATTCATGAAGTAGGGAGGGAGGAGCAGCAGCTTTCCATATCAAAGAGGGTTGGGAGCATTTTGTTTGAGAGGCACATTTTCGAATTCTACAAATTCAATATTCTCCTTTTGATTAAAATTCCCAGCGTCTGCCCTGCCTCTTTGCCTGATTGGTGTGTCAAGGGGCTTCGCAGACAAAAGGTACTGGATTCATCTCCTTCAGGCGAGTGCGGGCTTCGAGTGTTAAGTGCAGTGGGAATCCGCCGGGGTGCACTCTGTACAAAAAAGAAAATCTTCACAAGGCAAATTCCCGAATGCATTTGGGGGCTCATGTTCCTCGTACAGCCGAGAGACAGACACAGAAGGCGTGTGTTTTAAGTTTGATCCTTTCTGTGTCACCGTGCCAGACTTGTAAGGCTGCGGTGGCGTTAGCGTGGCAGCGCTAGCTTCTCTGCAGGATTTACACTCAGCAGAGCAAATGTCTATCAGATCAGACACATTAAGAAGCTAATTGTCCCCCTTGGGTTGAACTCTTCATTATCTGAGCCAGTGAACAAAAGGCAGTGAAGCAGGAGCAAAGAAAGAGGCCGAGGCAGGAGGACACATATGAGCATGGTCAGTGGCTCCGTACGTCTCAAACAGGCATCAGCACAGACAGCCTGTGGTTGTAGTGAAGTCTCAAGCTGTGCGTGTTAACCCTGTGCAAACAGGAAACCCCTCTGCGAAAAAGCTTCAATACACTACTGCAATTACCGACTACAGTCTGCTTACAGTTCTCTTCACAGCACACACAACCTGCTAAAGCAAAAACATCCACTTTTCCAGATGAATTCACTCTTTTCTGTCTCCTGAATAATTAATTTTACAAAAGCTTAACTCCGCTCAACTTTATAGAGAGCCTTTAATACAAACATGCAGCCTAAAGTGATCCACACAGTAAAAAGCACACTGAAAATTCAAAGGAAAAAACATTTTTGCACTTAAATTGAACAATCACAACACTAACAGCTCGAAAATTAAGAAAATGATGAATCTATTTTTTTAAAGACATCCTTCTGTGAAAAGGAATTCCAGTACTAAAATGAGCAACCAGGGAGAGTCTAACATTAGACTAACATGTAAACAACCAGTCATTTTGCCTGTTTGATTTGGTTGCAATTACAGTCCTGATTGGGACTCTTTTCTTAATCCCGCTCCCACCCACTCCTGCAGCGTGTGCCATCTAATTCCACCCACATCGTGCTCAGATTCTTACATTCTGTGATAAATACTCATAACAGACAGTGCGTTTTATTAAAGGCAATATTGATACATCCACTTATGCACCATCCTGATTACGTTTCTTCTCTGAATGAAGGAAACCCTAAGCAAACACCACGTCCTTGTCACACGTAAAGGTGCCACACATGGATTAAAAACAAAGTAGCTGGGAGTCCATCCACCCATCCATTTTCTATACCACTTATCCCGTTGGGGGTTGCGGGGGGGCTGGAGCTGTCGTTGGGTGTGAGGCAGGGTACACCCTGGACTGGTCTCTGGTCAATCACAGAGCTAGCAGGTTGGAGTCTCAAACTAAATTAAACTCCTGGTTATGGCTTTGAAATAGCAATGTCAAAGTAAAACTTACTGATCATATTTTTTTTAACATTTATCATCATTTATTTTAAAGTTATACAGAGGTTAAATTGTATCTTGATCACTGGAAAGTTTGTACATCATAAAAACTGCAGCATATTTCCATCGGTTCTTGCAGACAGTAGACCTATCTTTACTCAAGTTACGCCATGCTGTTACCATGCAAGCAGGTGTTTTCACCAAATAACTGCATAATAGCTCAGCATCTCTGCACACTGGTGTGTGTGCTTGATGATATGCCAACAGCACAATAAGGGAAGAAATAAAGGGATATTTCGGGATTTTTGAAGTTGGGTCGTAAGAGGTACTTATGAGTACCTAGATGGGAATGTTTTATCCGCGTAGTTTAACAAGTTTGATATAAAAATGGGCCACAAAAATATGTTGGCTTGCCTGTAAGACTCTGTCGAAAACGCACAAAGCCCTTTATTTCTCCCCAAAAAAACCTCTGTGTCAGCCACTAATTTACGATGCAGCTTTTGACATTTTGTCTCTTTCCGCAGCGCACTGATTCTATGATCAACTGTGTGGATCTGTGGGCTTCTATAGGGATAATAACACCACACCAAGCTAAAACAAAGATAAAATGAGTGAATATGACTCCAGTGATGATGATGTACCATTTGTGCTGAAAGAGAGAGCAGAAAAACTTTATTTGAAAGTTTTGAGCAGGAGAGATTCCGAGTTACCTGGTGGTGTAGGTGTGGAAAATGTGAACCCCCTGCTCTGCAACAGCAATTTGTTCTCATTTGTTGTCAGTTCTTCTGTCTCTGCGTTATCATGATACCTTATCTCATCATCCATGTAACGTTCAGCACCCTCCCATGTTCGTTACAGTGTGTAAGCATATGATTAAAAACAACTACCGTACGTCCTGAAGAGTGAAGTTCACACAGAGTCACAGATCTCTAAAACAAGATATTCTAACCATTTTCTGCTCATATGAACAGTTTAACAAGAAAAGAGAGTGAACAACACAGGCTACAACTTCAAGTAATTCCAGCTTTGCCAAAAATGTAAGATGAAGCTAATACCCCTATTATGTTAAAATCTGGATAATCAAAAATAAACTTCTCCATCATTTGCATCAGCATTATTAGACTGGGAAAGATGGAACTAGTGTGAAAAAGTCATGTGGGGGGAGATAGAAGATACTGACACTGTTAATTAAACGAAATAGGGCTGATTGTTTTTTCCTTTTCCTTTGCTAAAAGAATAACAATACATCTGAACACAGGCAATAGAGTGTTTGATTTCCAAATTTTCTGGGGGGGACCCCCAGACTCAACACTAAGGGAATGAATGTCCCCCCACCAAGCTGGAAGGCTGAAACTTAACCGGTGTCTCTTGTACATATTACATATATAGAACAAGCATAGTATTGAGGCACATCTCCTGGCACCCCTTCAACCCCCCTCCACAAAAAGCTTCCTCTATTTTAAAACCTGAACATTGGCAGGTATGGGCATCAGGCCTATGACCTTGACTTTTGACCTCAAAAAATCAAATCAGTTTATCCTTTAATCGGAGCGGAAATTTGTGCAAAGTTTGAGGATCTCTCAAAGCCTTTTTGAGGGATTACATTCACAAGAACGGCCTGGAGGCATGTGTGCAGTATTTATCTAACTGGTTTCAGCTTTCTTTTCCCAAAAAACATAACCTTGTATCAAAACATGATGATTCACCAAGTCTATCCCATACAAAACTCAACCAGCTTTATTTGTGTAGCACATTTAATGCCAAATATGCTGCCCAATAACCTTGGCAAAGCAGATGGATTGGCCAGATTCCATGTCTGTCATCAAGCAGACCCATCTTGCAAAGCTTCAGTCTGAAACAACTCCGCCAGGTCTGAGAACGGACCTGACCAACCAGTGTCTTTTAAGGCAGTCACAGGTGGGGTTTAGTTGTACAGTAAGCTACAATGGCTGCTGCTGGAAGGATTGCCTCTGATTTAGCTTATGTGACAGTTTAATCAGGTCTGTACAGCATGTTTTATTGCAAGAGGAGAAAAGAACTACACCTTTGAAGCACTCCTGCTCCCTATAAAAGTCAGAGCAGGGCCCTGGGTTCCTATACTAGTCAGAGCTGAGCCCTGGGTTTCTATACTAGTCAGGGCAGGGCCCTAGGTTCCTATACTAGTCAGAACAGGGCCCTGGGTTCCTATACTAGTCAGAGCAGGGCCCTAGGTTCCTATACTATTCAGAGCAGGGCCCTGGGTTCCTATATTAGTCACAGCAGGGCCCTGGGTTCCTATACTAGTCAGAGCAGGGCCCTAGGTTCCTATATTAGTCACAGCAGGGCCCTGGGTTCCTATACTAGTCAGAGCAGGGCCCTGGGTTCCTATACTAGTCAGAGTAGGGATCTGGGTTCCTATACTAGTCAAAGCAGGGCCCTGGGTTCCTATACTAGCCAGAGCAGGGCCTTAGGTTCCTATAAAAGTCAGAGCAGGGCCCTGGGTTCCTATACTAGTCAGAGTAGGGATCTGGGTTCCAATACCAGTCAAAGCAGGGCCCTGGGTTGCTATACTAGCCACAGCAGAGCCCTAGGTTCCTATACTAGTCAGAGCAGGGCCCTGGGTTCCTATATAAGTCAGAGCAGGGCCCTGGGTTCCTATACTAGTCAGAGCAAGGCCCTAGGTTCCTATACTAGTCAGAGCAGGGATCTGGGTTCCAATACTAGTCAAAGCAGGGCCCTGGGTTCCTATAGTAGTCAGAGCAGGGCCCTGGGTTCCTATACTAGTCAGAGCAGGGCCCTAGGTTCCTATACTAGTCAGAACAGGGCCCTGGGTTCCTATACTAGTCAGAACAGGGCCCTGGGTTTCTATACTAGTCAGAGCAGGGCCCTAGGTTCCTATACTAGCACGAGCAGGGCCCTGGGTTCCTATACTAGTCAGAGCAGGGCCCTGGGTTCCTATACTAGTCAGAGCAGGGATCTGGGTTCCAATACTAGTCAAAGCAGGGCCCTGGGTTCCTATAGTAGTCAGAGCAGGGCCCTGGGTTCCTATACTAGTCAGAGCAGGGCCCTAGGTTCCTATACTAGTCAGAACAGGGCCCTGGGTTCCTATACTAGTCAGAACAGGGCCCTGGGTTTCTATACTAGTCAGAGCAGGGCCCTAGGTTCCTATACTAGCACGAGCAGGGCCCTGGGTTCCTATACTAGTCAGAGCAGGGCCCTGGGTTCCTATACTAGTCAGAGCAGGGCCCTGGGTTCCTATACTAGTCAGAGCAGGGCCCTGGGTTCCTATACTAGTCAGAGCAGGGCCCTGGGTTCCTATACTAGCCAGAGCAGGGCCTTAGGTTCCTATACTAGTCAGAGCAGGGCCCTGGGTTTCTATATTAAACAGAGCAGAGCCCTAGGTTCCTATACTAGTCAGAGCAGGGCCCTAGGTTCCTATACTAGTCAGAGTAGGGATCTGGGTTGCAATACTAGTCAAAGCAGGGCCCTGGGTTCCTACACTAGCCAGAGCAGGGCCTTAGGTTCCTATACTAGTCAGAGCAGGGCCCTGGGTTCCTATACTAGTCAGAGCAAGGCCCTAGGTTCCTATACTAGTCAGAGCAGGGCCCTAGGTTCCTATATTAGTCACAGCAGGGCCCTGGGTTCCTATACTAGTCAGAGCAGGGCCCTGGGTTCCTATACTAGTCAGAGTAGGGATCTGGGTTCCTATACTAGTCAAAGCAGGGCCCTGGGTTCCTATACTAGCCAGAGCAGGGCCTTAGGTTCCTATAAAAGTCAGAGCAGGGCCCTGGGTTCCTATACTAGTCAGAGTAGGGATCTGGGTTCCAATACCAGTCAAAGCAGGGCCCTGGGTTGCTATACTAGCCACAGCAGAGCCCTAGGTTCCTATACTAGTCAGAGCAGGGCCCTGGGTTCCTATATAAGTCAGAGCAGGGCCCTGGGTTCCTATACTAGTCAGAGCAAGGCCCTAGGTTCCTATACTAGTCAGAGCAGGGATCTGGGTTCCAATACTAGTCAAAGCAGGGCCCTGGGTTCCTATAGTAGTCAGAGCAGGGCCCTGGGTTCCTATACTAGTCAGAGCAGGGCCCTAGGTTCCTATACTAGACAGAACAGTGCCCTGGGTTACTATACAAGTCAGAACAGGGCACTGGGTTTCCTATACTAGCCACAGCAGAGCCCTAGGTTCCTATACTAGTCAGAGCAGGGCCCTGGGTTCCTATACTAGTCAGAGCAGGGCCCTGGGTTCCTATACTAGTCAGAGCAGGGATCTGGGTTCCAATACTAGTCAAAGCAGGGCCCTGGGTTCCTATAGTAGTCAGAGCAGGGCCCTGGGTTCCTATACTAGTCAGAGCAGGGCCCTAGGTTCCTATACTAGTCAGAACAGGGCCCTGGGTTCCTATACTAGTCAGAACAGGGCCCTGGGTTTCTATACTAGTCAGAGCAGGGCCCTAGGTTCCTATACTAGCACGAGCAGGGCCCTGGGTTCCTTTACTAGTCAGAGCAGGGCCCTGGGTTCCTATACTAGTCAGAGTAGGGATCTGGGTTGCAATACCAGTCAAAGCAGGGCCCTGGGTTCCTATACTAGCCAGAGCAGGGCCTTAGGTTCCTATACTAGTCAGAGCAGGGCCCTGGGTTTCTATATTAAACAGAGCAGAGCCCTAGGTTCCTATACTAGTCAGAGCAGGGCCCTAGGTTCCTATACTAGTCAGAGTAGGGATCTGGGTTGCAATACTAGTCAAAGCAGGGCCCTGGGTTCCTACACTAGCCAGAGCAGGGCCTTAGGTTCCTATACTAGTCAGAGCAGGGCCCTGGGTTCCTATACTAGTCAGAGCAAGGCCCTAGGTTCCTATACTAGTCAGAGTAGGGATCTGGGTTCCAATACTAGTCAAAGCAGGGCCCTGGGTTCCTATAGTAGCCAGAGCAGGGCCCTGGGTTCCTATACTAGTCAGAGCAGGGCCCTAGGTTCCTATACTAGTCAGAACAGGGCCCTGGGTTCCTATACTAGTCAGAACAGGGCCCTGGGTTTCTATACTAGTCAGAGCAGGGCCCTGGGTTCCTATACTAGCACGAGCAGGGCCCTGGGTTCCTATACTAGTCAGAGCAGGGCCCTGGGTTCCTATACTAGTCAGAGTAGGGATCTGGGTTGCAATACTAGTCAAAGCAGGGCCCTGGGTTCCTATACTAGCCAGAGCAGGGCCTTAGGTTCCTATACTAGTCAGAGCAGGGCCCTGGGTTCCTATACTAGTCAGAGCAGGGCCCTAGGTTCCTATACTAGCCAGAGCAGGGCCTTAGGTTCCTATACTAGTCAGAGCAGGGCCCTGGGTTCCTATATTAGTCAGAGCAGGGCCTTAGGTTCCTATACTAGTCAGAGCAGGGCCCTGGGTTCCTATATTAGTCAGAGCAGAGCCCTAGGTTCCTATACTAGTCAGAGCAGGGCCCTAGGTTCCTATACTAGTCAGAAAAGGGCCCTGGGTTCCTATACTAGTCAGAGCAGGGCCCTGGGTTCCTATACTAGTCAGAGCAGGGCCCTAGGTTTTTTTTTTAGCTGTAACCAAAATAGTTTGTTTTAACTCTGTATGTGTATTGTTCAACTTGAGAAATGTTTTTAAAACTCCTTTTAAACTTTTAGGAAAGAAAACTAGAATCTTTTTAGATCACAGAGTTAGAAAACTCTCTAGGTAGCTACTTTAACTTAATAGCTTCCCTTCTGTAGATTTTAGCACTTTTGTATCCCAAAAAGTTCACAAATAGACACTCCAAATCTGTAAAATAGCTTAATTACTGAAAACACAATGAAAACCAAGCAAATCTGAATTTTAGAACATTTACTTAGAAAAATGTGTCAAAGCACAGTTTTTATAAAGCAAATTTCAAAATGAGAAATTGCACCAATCACCTTAATAAAGCCAGCACCTATAGTTATAACTTTAGTTGCAGGTCTGGGTCTATGGGGTGTGGTGTGGCCCAAAACTTAATGGCCCCTTTGCACAGCAGCGATAAAATAAGAGAGGCACCCTAAATGTTGCTTTCAAGGTCTCTTCCAGTCAAGGCCCCTCATGGCAGAAAGGTCAGGTCAGACTAGTCCTCTCTCCAAACCAGGGAAACGCTGAGCTAAGCAGGACCACAGCAACAGGTTTCCAAGATTATTGTGAAATAAATCGATGTAAGGGCTTTATGAAATAGTCAATCTGGTGTGTCAGGTTAACCTGCCTCACATTTAAAAATGATTACAGTAATCCATCCATTTTGACCTCTAAGTCCTGAAGTCATTTAGGTTGTGCATGCAGTCTTATACACAGAAATGCAGAATTAAAACAAACCACTAAAAGACCATATCCAGTGAAAACAACAATTGTACTAAGGAGAAGAATGAGATCATTGTATGAATGTTGAAATGGTGTGTTGAGCTTGACCGTGTGTTGTAAATAATACCACCTGCTTGGAGCACAAACATTAAATGTGGATTTTCGAAGTTCAGAACAAACAACAGATGGACAACAAGAAAAAAACTGACAACAATGAAGTGAATGTTATTTTTCAGGCTAGAGATAAAAGAAGAAAGAAAACCAATGTAAAAAACTGACTCTCCTGTCATAACATCACTCTGAAAAAGCCCCCTAACACTGAGCAGTGCCTCTGTTTTTAATGTGCAGTGTAACCTTAAATAATGCACATTACTAATCTACTCCTATTCTTTACAGTGTGACGCCTCCTTTAAAAAAAAAAATCTCCAGCAGCCAGAGGGAGCGACTGGACTGCATCCAATCACAGACGTATTGGCAGGTGAATGTTTAATACTATTCACCCTCCCCAGTGAACACACAACAGACCCTGTCCCCTCTTTGAGCTCTGACAAATAACTCCCCTCCTCATAGCCAACGTGTGTCTTTATTTCCACACACAATTGAGTCATGATGGGATTATCCATTGTGTGTACAGCTGCAGTCACAGGATTAGGGATGACTACAGATGATGGCAGAGAAAAAACACAGTTTTAACCAACTGCACAACACCGGGGACTGAGCTCCGCTAATACCAGGAGGCCACCCTGAGACCTGAGAGCAAACCAGGAGTGATATCAACAGATGACAGAATTATGTCTGATTCTGGGAAAGATTTGTTATCTAGTAATCTCTGAGAAACCAGGCCAAGGAGGGACATCAAAAATAACCCTTTAAATCAGAGTAGCATATTAGTATTATGGGCATCGGGTTTTCGTCTTTATAAATAAACAGGATTTTAAATACTTTTGTGAAATGGGTTGTTGTTATTCAAAATGAGCTAATATTTTTCATGAAATGGTAAAATGTCCAAGTTTCAACATCTGATATGTTGTTTAAGTCCCATGGGGAGTAAAACACAGGTTTATGAGATTTGAAAATAATTGCCGTTTTTATTTAAATTTTACACAGCACCCTCACTTTGTTGGATGAGCTATGTCAATAAAGTACCTGGTATGAGACAGGCCTATCAGTTCATAGCAAGAAGTCTCTTAGTTAAATAAACTATATCAGCTTTGCACCAGGCTAAAGCTAACTGTTGGCTAAAAAAAAGCTGAGGTTTCATGGCTGTTTAAGCTAGTTAGCTGCCTTGGTTCACGTTATTAGCTAGGTGTAAGTTAAAAGTAAGCAGAGGTCTACTTGCTATTTTTGGCTAGTTAGCGGCTCTGCACCAGGCTTAAAGCTAGCTGTTAGCTAAAAGAGAAGAGGTCTCAATGCTTTTTTCTGTTAGTTAGCTTCTCTGCACAATGCTAAAGCTAACTGTAAACTAAAAGAAAGCAGAGGTCTCTCTGCTGTTTTAGCTAGTTAGCTGCTCTGCGCCAGGCTAAAGCTAACTGTAAGTTTAAAGTAGGCAGAGCCCTCACAGCTGTTTAGCTAGTTAGCTGTTCTGCACCAGGCTGAAGCTAACTGTTAACTACAAGAAGCAGAGCTCTCACTACTATTTTAGCTATTTAGCTGCTCTGTTGCCAGACTAAAGTTACTTTGTAAGCTTAAAGGAAACACAGGTCTCACTGCTATTTAGCTAGTTAGCTGCTCCGCAAAAGACTTAAACTCTGTGAGTTAAAAGAGAGCAGAAGCTTCACTGCAGTTTCAGTCAGTTAGCTGCTCTGCACCAGGATGACGCTATCTGTTGACTACAAGAGGCAGATGTACCACCTAGTCTATTTTTAAGCTAGTTACCTGCTCTGCAGCAGGCTGAAGCTAACTGTAAGCTAAAAGAAAGCAGAGGTCTCTCTGCTGTTTTAGCTAGTTAGCTGGTCTAGCTAACTGATCATGCTTTTCTCCTAACCTGTGTGAAACAAAGCAGGAGGGGTATAATAAGCATAAGGGCCACTAAGGATTCACTGAGGAACACAACGTGCCACAACCTGGGACTGGACGGGGAGGAGGGATGCTGGCCAGAGTCAAGCTCGACACATGGCCATACACATGTGTCACTCAGAAGCTAAGGTCAAGCTTGATGGCATCTCTTTTGTCTGGGCCTTTTCACCCCTGTGAATATGCCCAGGAACCACTGGCTGATTTCAGACCCTTGGGACATCGACACCATGACCAGGGGCAACACTGGTATCCTGGGCAGTGCTTACTCACTACATCCACCCCTAACTCTGCACTAAAGGCGTGGACATTCTTGTTTTTCAGGAGGTTAATTTCCCCTGGTAATGTGCAAGGACATCCAGAGCACTCCTCCCGCCCTGTGATGCTCTCAGGTGGTCTTACCACATCTAAGCTTTACTTCAGCCTGAATTTTGGGCCAAATGTACCTTACATTTTCTCTATATGTTCAGTCTCTGCTAGTTTTTGAAACACATCCAGAATCATTACCATTTTATCGTTGGCAGCTTATTCATAGACAGTTAACTTAAAGCGCACTCTTGAAAAATCTAAAATTTTTGGTCACTGTCAAGGTGTTTCTCCATTTTATAGTAAAATGGTAATATACTTTTTCTGATAGATAATTAAAATCCCAATAATTTGTTGACTATGAGCCTGAATTTATTTATTTATTTACTATGAGCAGATATAACACGACACCTTTGCTGATCACACCCTGTCAGCTTCCTCCTCTCTGTTGTTCATACTTTCATGTGACAACAATCACATATTTGTGACAGCGGCTGCATGTCTGCCTGCGTCTACAAGCGGAGGCGGCGAGCGGTGAATGTCAGAAGTGACATGTGATGACTGGGTTTGCAAGACACACCATTATCACGACTCTCACACCTCAGGTAAGCACGCATCAGTGTATGTGTGTGAGTGAGTGTGTGTATGAGGGAGGCGTGATAACAGGGTACACCGCATGTTAAGGAGGGTGGGGGTAAGACAGGCCTGCAGATGGGCCTCATATGAGTGAAGTGCTGCAGCCAGCACAGAAGGAACAAAAGCTAGCACGCTGCTATTACACCTCACTACAAACTGGTAATTTACTGTAATTCTAGTTAGTGTCACAACAGCCGCAATGTGCATTTCAGGCAGCTCCGTCATGTTTCTCAAAGGCTGCAAGCTAGCAGTTCAGTAAAAGACCCAAACCCATGTGTGCATTTGTGTATTTTTTTGTCAAGTCTGAGTAAATATCTCAATTCAAGAATCTGATATGTCAATTAGGCAGTGCATCTCACTTCATGGCTCTTGACAGGTAAATCCAGCATGCCCCTATGGGAGAGTTAATTTTGAGTTTTTTTACATGAAATGCAGAGCTTTGCATTTGTGTGTTTAATATCTTGAAATGAGATTGTACCAAGACTTGAGGGGTGAATATTATAATTTTAATTACAAAAAAGAAACAATGTATAGATACAATTTTTATACCCTTTTTTTTTCATCCAAAATGTTAGCCGTGTCCTCTAAATCAGCATGACTGTCCAGGCTCTGTGTTCATTTGTCTGTATGTCTGCACATTCACTCAAAACTTATGAGTAAGCACCAACGCCTACAATTACGCCAGTCAGGGCAGTGTTGAGCAATATAGCCAACAGTTCAAGACAGAGCAGCAAACAATGATAAATGCCTGAACTTTTCTCAGACGTTCTGAGGAAATATTGCTAAATATTGTGAGTTATTTAAAACTACAGACAAATACAGATGATGGCAGCTCACACTGGCACAGAGAGACTGCAACCGGACAGTTGGATGGAGGACAGACAGAGCAGCAATGAAGAAGTTGTGGAGATCTTAATGTGTCAGCAGCCTCCAGGGGATTAATATTTCAGCATCTGCCCCTGTGAGTATGTGAGCAGTGATGGCTGAATCATTTAACAGATCTGATTTTGTAGGAAAAGGGAACAGAAATTAGCCTTTATATTCCAGACTTTACAGCAGGCATTTTGACAAGAATAAAGACAAATACATAGATCTTTGCAGTGCAGCTCAGGAGACATCAATTTTTGCAAAAATTGAATCTTGTAACATGACATGCCAGATACGGTTTCATATATTCATTGTACGGGATATATTTTTCACATTCATCTGGAAATCCTCCCATACAAAGAATTTGTGAAGGGCAGGACTTTGCAGAAAAATTTCAGAATGTGATTGGACAAAATTACTTACGGGCCGATTAAGAGCAACAAGACAAATAGAGGGAGCAGGAATGTGCAACTCCAGTAGTAACCTGAGCTCACCAGACAGGCCCTGCCATAGTTCGTAAATGGTGGATTTTGTCAGTGGATTAATTTCAGGCCAAAGCTGGTCAGGTGAGGTGCAAAAACATCTACTCCACTGAGAAACACTTTCAGTGTGGCTCTTCACTCTTGTTTTAATAAAAAATATGGCCCAGTTATGTTAAAACTGCAACTATACTATAGCTACATCCAAGCTTGTCTATGACAATGTCGCCTTATGTATAAATGGAAATGTTTTCATCTCAGTTGATCATTAAAAGCTAATCATTGCAAACATAAGGTTTTCTTTTTGCCTATTGAAAATAAATCATTCCCTGTATCTTCAGGTGTATGTATGCAGGTATATGCTGTTATAATAATATATTAGAGAAGCACAGTGGCGTGTGGCTGAGAGACAACAAAAGGATAACTTTCCTATGGATTGTGCTTCTCATGGATCTGGGTGGATCACCTCTTTTTGTAGTTTTTCCTGGTATACCTGTGATGACATGTTTTTCTGAGACACTTTCCCTTTTTTGTCACAAGGAATTGCCTTTTTTCCTTTCTGTGATGGGTGGATTGTGAACTTTACGGCGATTGCATTTGAGTGGATTTTGAACTTTAAAGGACGTAAAAGTGAAGAGATACAAGCTAAGTTGTGTTTTTGTAGTATTGGGACTTCAAGTCTTTTTGTGGATCACTAAAGAGTTAAAACAAATCTTTGTTTTTTTACATTTAATTTATCATCTAACTTTGTGGGGAGGAGTGACACTGACTAAAAGTGGAATGTTTTAGGTCTATGATATTTTCTGCTGAACTTTATTGATTATAGTTCATATTTCAGTATTTATGTTTACTTCATTTTTCAAATACTCTTTAAGGTTGAAGGTTTTCTATTTTCTTAAGAGTGTTTAAAGATAATTTAAAAAAGGTTAAGTGTTACAAATCACTATGCTGTCTGCAGCCATTGTAATTTCCGCTGAAAGAACACACAAACATAGAGCACAAACACTGCAGAAATAAAAACATTAGGAGGAAAGAAATAAAAGCAGGCAAGAACACCATAAAAAGCTATAAAATGGCATAGAAACATAAAAAACATAAAACAAATAAAAGACATAAAAACAAGGGATTGGGAAAATAAAAGACATAAAAGGACAGAAATCACACAACCCTCATGCTGAATTAAAAGCCAAAGAAAAGGGAGTTTTAAGACGCAATTTGAAAGTTGGTAGGGTGGAGGACGTTTTGATTTTAAGTGGCAATTTGTTCCGCAATTTGGGAGCGACTGTAGAGAAGGCTTGATCACCTCAGGCTTTTAATCTGGTTTTCGGGACGACAAGGCGAAGCTGATCAGCAGACCTCTAGGGCCGTGAGGTACATCAACAGCAGCCATTGCTATCGGCGTTTAGCACTACTAAAACCCACCCGTAACTAATGGCTCATTTTCCTGAAATGATTAGACAGGCCTGTTCTCAAACCTGGCACAGTCGTTTCACATTTAGATTTAGATTTACATACATACAATCACAAACAGCAAACAGATAATGTCAGAGACAATGATAAATAAAAAGTCAGTACATTGGCAGAGATGCTCATTGACACATCAACCCTAATGTGACCCTTATAGTAACCACACACCCATGGTCAGGCAGATTATAATGCCATTTAAGAACAGCAGCAGATAAAAGAGAACATAAATAACATACCCAAAGCTGCATTACAGATTACATTATAAGATTACATTCATAGAATGTTTAAATATTGGAGCTTTGTCTGATGGATTTACCTGATGACAGGCATGGAATCTGGCCAATCCATCTGCTTTGCAGGGTTAATAAAAAGGCATGCAGACACTGCACCAACAATGAGCACAACACAGTATATTCTATTTTTTTGATAAACATTTGACCTGGGGACATTTTAGAATATAGTGAGTTTGAGTTATGAAGCTCTTCTGAGACGTGATGAAATACTATTGGGTATTTTGATATAAATAGTATATCAGATTTTGGTATGCTCTATTTTTCTCTGTCTTTGTTAGCATTGGTAATATGATTCAAAAAGTTTATTTTAACCTACTTTGATTGATATCTAAATGTGTAAGAACCACATAAATTACTAAAACCACCTCTACACATAATATATGTTACATTAATCTGACCAGTCCAGATAAATATGTAATTCCAGGGCCTGAATTGCTTGAAATAATTAAAATAAAATATTTGCCAATTGAGAAAGCTCGTTTTAGTGGCGTAAAATAAGATACACTACCTAATTTAGATAGCACAGCCCATTTATAAGACATTAAAATGCACATTTGGCTTGCTGCGTTTGCAGATATATAATTTTACTTATTAATAAAGCTTTATTTTTGCATTTTCTGTTTTGAAATAAGATGATTATCATTACTTCTCAGGTGAATGTGGCAAATGATAAATGTAATGAGATATTCTGGACTGGAATTAGACAAACTCACTCAATGGGATTTGAGTTTTTGCAGTATAATTCCATTAATGCGGCCGTTTGATGCCCTACAACCCCCATGAACTCGATCTGAGCTGAGAGGCAGGGATGTCAGACGTTGTGGATGATCAGCAGGGACAGCGTCCAGCCGTCCCGTGCCAGCACCCAACTGTCATCATTGTGCGAGTGAGTGAGACGCAGTGACTCACACTGTAGATGAGAGAGGGATTGAGAGTCACTCATCATCACACATGTGCCCACATCATCCCCCCCTTTCCCTCATTACAGCCCACACCACCCACGATACTACTAAGAGCACGTTCGCGCCGATTTTTACCACACGCGCACACACATGACAGCATGTGAAAGAAGTAGCCTCTACGTGAGTGTGTCAGAGGATTTATCCATAATGGCTACAGCAGGCTGCAGCAGTGAATCAAGCACTTATCCCGAGCAGACGTCCTGTATAATACAGTACTCACAGTTAGAGCATGCATTCACTAACGCTGGTTAAAAGCTTGTGCAAATTATCATGTTTCATCCTGATGCACCAGCAGATCACAACATGCAATATTCTACAATCAGGATTTCACAGATTGAATAGAGGAGTTCGGTTTCCTGCAGGATTTGATTGAGTCTCTAAGTTATTTACCCGTGCATGATGTGTAGTAATGATGCCAAGAGTGTTAAAATAAGCCCGTGCTGCAAAGTGAACATTACTGCATATTCCCAAACATCTAACCTGTCTGAAATACAGCAGCAGTGTGATGCAGCTTATCCTCCTCGCAGATAAAAAAGCTTTGGCGTGCAATTACTAAATTAGTCGAGAAATTAATTTCAACCCAGTGAACTGACACAGAAACGCACTGAACTGCTAATCTGGGAGCAGGAAGGCTAAAAATCCTCTGGAATTTAAAGTTTAATGGATTAATGATGTCAAGGCTCTCGAGTGGATCACACAAAGTAACTCTGGAGGAATTAAAATGCTTATGTTGTACGTCGTAAAAGAGAAAAGTAGCCCGAGGAGGGAGCTTGTACAGTAACCCACTTCTTCTGAAGTAGCCATGAAGCACCAGAGCTTTTGTTTTTATTCCCTGGTTCCCCCCCCCATACGGGGTCTGCAAATGCCTCATGAGTCACTGGAACAAGCTTTTCTCCACATATGACATGGCCTGTTGTTTTTAAACAGGGACGAAACATCATATTGGTGTGCATAAAAACATCTCTGATCACGACGTCAGCAAGCAGCGATTAGTCAGAGCCAAAGATCCGTATTCCAAAATAAGTCATAGGCCTATTTCTGATCGCTCCCCCCACACAGAAGATTAACACAGTATTTTAATGAACTTGGACCCAAAGGCAAAAGACTGAATTAATCATTTTGGCAGCAAGAAGTGTATGAGACAGCCTGGCGCATTGTCTCAGAGCAAAGCTCCCATGTAAAGTTTAGCATAAATGTGTCATAAATGTGCAGCAGAGGACTCAGCCTAGCACACAGACGGTCTCTGTGGGAGGAAAGAACATGCACACATGTGACCTCAGAAACATGCAGCAAATGTTTGTATGCATACAATCACATGCACAAAGATGAGACCATGTGGTTCAGGGGAAAATGTGACCCCAGGGACAAAACGATGGTTTATCAAATGGCGTGGATTTGGTCTCGAGCGGGGTGAGAGACGTTCACTGGCTGCAGAACAAGATTTAAGAGCAGAGATCCCTGCCAGAGGCTGTGAGGGACTGGGATTGCGTTGTGTTTATGATATGGAATGAGTAAATGGGGGAGATAGCTGTGTGTGGATTTGAATACCATGAATTGATTAAACAACACCATATCCCTGAAACTTGTGAACTAAAAGATGTTTTTGGTCCATTAGAGGCCTTACCCTTGTTCAACTCTTGATTTGTACTGGTTCACTTAAATTTTAATTCCTTCGAGCCTGCTTCCTCAAACTGAATTTCCAAAATATGCCATGTTATGTTTAAAAATATATATATCTTTCTTTCTTTCGCTAATCATCTATGTTTTGCAGATATTTTCCCAAGCTTTGGGAAACAGTCGACGGAGTTGGCAACTTTAAGGACAGAAACAAACTTTCCTTTTAACTCCGCGATTACCTACACAACTTCCTGCATCATGACCACAGTGGTTCACATTTTTGGCAATGCAATGTTAATGTCACTGGAGGATACCTCTAGAGGGCACACCAGAGAGCTCAGGCTGTATTCAGGGACCTGTGGGATGCACTTGAAGAGGATGTATTTGTATTCATCCCCAACCATCATGGTCTCGTTCGGTGCATGACTGATTCATCTGAATTTTTTCTATAGTCTTTGGTCTGAATGGAAGAAAACATAGATGTCAGTATTGGCCGCCAATGTAGGTGGCAGTAATGCTCGTAACTGTTAGCTAACCACTTTCAAACAATCAATGGAGATAAAGGAGCAGGCCAGTGCAATGGAGAATATGAGAGTTGCATCATTGCAGGGGGGCAATCAAATAGAGAGAGAATATGATGTTCAGTGTGCTGTCACTGATCTCAGTTACACTGTATTGCCAAAAGTATTCACTCACCCATCCAAATAATTGAAATCAGGTGTTCCAATCACTTCCATGGCCACAGGTGTATAAAATCAAGCACCTAGGCATGCAGACTGTTTCTACAAACATTTGTGAAAGAATGGGTCGCTCTCAGGAGCTCAGTGAATTCCAGCGTGGTACCATGATAGGATGCCACGTGTGCAACAAGTCCAGTCGTGAAACTTCCTCGCTCCTAAATATTTCACAGTCAACTGTCAGTGGTATTGTAACAAAGTGGAAGCGACTGGGAACGACAGCAACTCAGCCACGAAGTGATAGGCCATGTAAAATGACGGAGCGGGGTCAGCGGATGCTGAGGTGCATAGTGCGCAGAGGTTGCCAACTTTCTACAGAGTCAATCACTACAGACCTCTAAACTTCATGTGGCCTTAAGATTAGCTCAAGAATAGTGTGTAGAGAGCTTCATGGAATGGGTTTCCATGGCCGAGCAGCTGCATCCAAGCCATACATCACCAAGTGCAGAGCAAAGCTTGGATACAGTGGTGTAAAGCACGCCACCACTAGACTCTAGAGCAGTGGAGACGCGCTCTCTGGAGTGACCAATCGTGCTTCTCCATCTGACAATCTGATGGATGAGTCTGGGTTTGGCCGTTGCCAGGAAAACGGTACTTGTCTGACTGCATTGTGCCAAGTGTTAAGTTTGGAAGAGGGGGGGTTATGGTGTGGGGTTATTTTTCAGGAGCTGGGCTTGGCCCCTTAGTTCCAGTGAAAGGAACTCTGAATGCTTCAGCTTACCAAGAGATTTTGAAGATAATAAATGACAGAAACCAAGAATAAGGCTTAGAGGTTTAGTGTTTGTCTTCTTTTGTGTCTTTTTTTTTAAAGCACCCTTGGGTCAGATGAAAGGAACTATATAAATCTAAGCTATTGTTATTATTTTATTATTATTAATAGATGTCATTGCTCAACTCAACTTTATTTGTACCTCACCTTTCATATCTAAAAACCTGGAGCCCAAAGTCCTACACAGAGAACAGACACAGCAAAAAAACAATAAAAGTAGAAAAGAGCATTAAGACAGTTAATTATGAGGTAAAAAACAAAAAGTAAAGTCACTACAGCAAAAATAATAATAATAAAAAGTCAGTAAAATGCATAAAAATTGGTGTAAGTAATGCAAAATAAAAACCTTGGATAAAACAATAATCTGCGGCAGAGTTGTGACGTTAGCAAGCAGCAACAAAAGCCCAGTGTCGTTATGGCGGAGGACATTAGCGTGGATGCTGCTAAAGCACCAGTTTTATCAGAGCTTGACATTTCTTTGTTAAAAGAAGAACAAAAAACAGCATTGAGTTGTTTTCTTCTCAAAAATGACAAAAGGTGAGTACTCACATGTCTACAGTCACCATAGTTCGCATTATTCCTCGGTAGCTGCACACACGCACCCCGGTCGCGGCTACGTCACGTGTTTTGTTGCTTTGATTGGCCTGTAAAGATGTGACAGCCAGACTGTTCATCCAATCACACTCCAAGTTTTTTTCAAAGGCTCTGCCCTTTCCCAACAGCTGTCTATGAGTGGTTGTCAGGTTAATTAAAATGTGGATTTATTTTAAATCTGAATCTACAACCACTCCCAGGTTTTTGATGCTTGTTTGAATGTGATTGTTTAAACCTCCAAACCATGTTTTTGTTGTTGTTGTTGTTGTTGTTTACAATTATTTCATATTAATTTTCATGCTTCCCACCACAGGGTACATAGCCTTTTTCTGAACAGTACAATAGCATAACATAACATAACATAACAATATAACACTATCTACACTCTTCCATAGTGGTGTCGGAATGGCATGAAACATTTATACATTTAAAACTTAACACAGAAAACACACAGTAAACAATTACAACATTTAAATTCATATACCACTCATGCATCTTGAAGAAATGCCTCAGAAAGAAGCAGAAATCTAACCAGCACCATAAAAGATACCTTAACAAAATAACAGATAAGGAGGAAAGTTATGTTGCTCAGTTAAAAATGTTGTCACATATGTGCTTGTCAGTTATTACTGCTGCAATACAGGAAGTTGAAATTCATGGGATCACTTATTTGACTGCAGTGAGACTAGCTCCTCTCTTTACAGTCAGATAGAGGCCCTCGTACGTCAACAGAGGGGTGCCATAAAAAGTAGGACTGTATGAATCAGTTATTTTTGTACCTTACCCAACTTTTGAGGGTGGAAACGTTATTTAAGATGTAATTATGGACATCTGTGTCAATATTTACTGTACGTTATAATGGCACAAAGTTGCATAACTAAAGAATACAAGTGTCTGCATCCTAATTAAAAAAATCCCCTGCAGGGATGTATTCTCCTCTTCTACCTTCTTGCTATAGCCTCAAACCAAATAATCACTCTTCATTACACTATGTATGAGCCCAGGGCCAACATGGATCTGTTACAAGATGAACCTGAGTAACAACATCCTTCTGCATACCTAAAAAACCAAAGGAAGATGGAGGGAGAGAGGTTTAATTAAGAGGGTCTCAGGGTGCATTGTGGGGCTCCAGATACATATCAAGTGAGGTATTTTTAGTCTGGATGTTGCTTTTTACTGCAATTCTGTCTTCTCTGAAACCTTTGAAGAGGAAAAGGATTCATTTGGGATACATCCTTGGTCTAAAAATGAGTACTTGTTTGATTTTAACATAAACATTACTCACTAAAAACGAGAAATAAAGAGCTAGAATGGTGATGGGCTCCGTAAGACAGTCTTGGCATCTGTCCACTGAGATGGCAGACAGCCAGCTTGGGCAGCGTCGGTATTCCAAGGTGACTTCCTTGGCAAGTTTTCTGGTTTATAAAAGTTGCAGTAAATGCTGGTTTGAGAGTAAAACCACCTGTTAACTTTTAAGGGTCTACAGCCACAGGTTCGGTCCAAATTGATGATGGATGGTACAGCGTTTTATTTACAGGATTACTATGCAGCAGCTCCTTCATCTCTCAGAGCCCCCCTTTCCTCCTGCTTTCATACTACCCTCGTCACTCTGGTCCTGTTTCACCAGTATGTGTCTGTGAGATGTGGGGCGGCAGACAAGTGCTGATCCATATCTGATAAGAGATTCTGCAATCAGTTTCAAGTGGCCATATGCAAAGTTTGTGTTTCATTTTGGAAACTTTCTCTTTTAAAGTTTTGACAGTGAAAACAGTGTTCCTGAATGGGGAGAGGAGCATGCATGAAACATGAAAGAAGGGGGATGAATAGTTGCTTTTGTTAAAGTTTATCAAAAAATGTCAAAAAGGATTATGGGTGCTCTCAGAGAAAAGAAGAAAAAGTTGCACTTAAACAAAAAAAGTGATAAATATTGTAAAGGAAGGAGGTCAGTAAAATCATGGTCAAGTTAAGCTGTGATAACCCTATTTGATTTTTAACATGAATAATTACCACTCTTATCAAAGCAACAAAAAAAGACTGTTCCATTTATTCATGCTTTGGTAAAATAAAGCCCTTAAATATAATTACATTATTATTGGTAATGTCAACAATATGGGTGGTCACACTGAATTAAATTATTAGGAAAGAAATGCCAAGTTTAGTTAGGCCATACTGTGCACAAATATCAGGATGAAAAATAAAATAGAAAAAACTGAGACAACCTCAACAAAAAAAGTCTTGAATTATTGTGGAAAGTGACAGAAAATGGTTGAAAAGTGGTTGAGTGAGTTGAGTTAGGTGAAAAACTCAAATGGAAGGACCCAAATGCAGAATAACTCAAAATGATTTAATTCCAACAAAAAGAAGGAAAATCCAAAAAAAGACTAAATTCTAACACAAAGGAATGACTAAACTAAGGAACCACAAAGGGAAAAATTAAATCAACAAAACTCACTGAAAACAAAGTCCATCAACTAGTGAGGGTAATCACAGTGGAGGGAAACTGAGGCAGGAAGGGAAGGCAACTACAAAATAAAACAGGAAACATGGAACATTTCACAATACACAAGAACACTGGACAAGGAAGATATTCCAAACATAAACACTAGGAGGGGAGCAAGGAAACAAATACAAACACAGGGAGTTAAACTAGACATGAAACACAGGGGACAAGGAACAAATGCCAATGCTCACAAAATACCATAAGTACAACCTAGGAAAGCTCTAAGAAAACAGGAGGATATACAAACAGAAAACACTAGAAGCAACAGGGACAATAACACACAAAACCTAAATACAAAATAAAGCTAGAAACACGAAATACACAGAATAAATACAGGAAAACAATGAAAAACTCCTCATAATAAATCAAAACCTGGATCATAACAAAGAGTATCAAAAAAAAGGCTAGATTGGGCAAAAAGTGGGAAACAGTGTTAGAAAGAATAGCAAAATGGGTTTAAAACTGCACATAAGGGTAAAAAACAAGAAAAATTGATAAAAGTGGCAAAAAAAAGGGGGGGGGGCAAGGGCAATAAGCGCAAAAAAAAATGAGTCAAAGTGGCAACAATTGCAAACAAATGGGTGACGAAGGCAGAACTGGATTGAAAGTTGCAAAATTGGGCAAAAAGTAGCAAAATGGGTTGAAAGGAAAGGTGGTTGAAAAATGGCGGGAAATGGCTTTAAGTGGTAAAAATGTGGCAAAAGTAGGTGATGGATAGCAAAAAGAAGTTGCAAAATAGCACGAAAAGCAGCAAAAATGGGGTAAAGTGGCAAATAAAGTGGATAACAAGAATATTCAGTTCTTTCAAAATACAACACAATGCACAGACTCCCGGTTGCAAATCATCTCTATATCAACATTATGTCTCATCCTGCAGCGAGAGCATATGGTCATCAAGAGGTCAGTGGGTCACAGAGCTACAACGGCGCCACTGACAAAGAAAAGTTAACTTTTGAGACATTTAGCCAAAGAATACATAAAACCACAGATCCTTTGAGCAAACATTAACCTTTTATCTTCCTAATGTACTCACCCAATAGCGGAAGGAATAATATCATGGACTTGTACCAGAATGGATGATAAATTAACCCGAAAAGGTTGTCCTATATGGAAATTGCAGGTAACACCTCGAGGTCCCTCCACTGACTGCCTCATCACTGATGTCTTGCATGTGTGTCTTCACTGAGCGAAAGACCCCCACCTCCACAGTTCTTCTGCTCACCAACACCAGGTTGTGATATGCAAATAACGTCAAAGTTGCATTCAATGTGAACCCGTCTGTCCAAAAGATCAGGTATGAATCTGTTTTTGCAACATAGACTGAATCTAATATGAAAAGATCTGATTCAGTGTGACTTTTCTTGTTTACACTATCAGAAAAAACAGATCAGAGTCACATATGAGCAAAACGAATCAGATTTTGGTTCCTCTTAACTTAGCAGTATGAACGTTCCCTTACACCTAATGTTGAATCTAACTAATACCAACCCCAAAACTGAGGTACAACATAAACCCCTAAAGGCTTTTTTGCTATAAATATTCATAATGATGCATGAGAAGTCTAAATAAAACCCATTTCTCCTTTAACCAAAATATCTGGTTAAGGGAGAAATGGGTCATTGTTTAAACTTTAAGCTAAAATAAGGATCACAGAGGCCTGGACTCTACATTTTTCAACAAGATTTTATAGAAGAAAAGAGAATGTCCCTGGAATCAGTGGCACACTCAGCTCAGCTGAGATATTTTTGGAATTGGTTGAATTTAGTAACTTGGAGTCCCTAAAAATGTCAGAGGGAACAAAAGGAGGTGTCTTTAACTTTAAATAATAATGTTGAAGCTGCAGGAGTAACATCAGAGAGCTGTAATGGCCCCTGTGACTTCATCCATTAGTTTCTCTACTGTGTTAAAGAAGCCCTGAGTTTGAGTCTCACTTTTCTGCTGTGAGATTCAGCTGTATTTGAAGAAGGGGTTACAAAAGTCAAACAGTTCACATTTAGATAATTTATTAGCTGGTGCATGAGATAGTTTTCTCTCTTGTTTCATGCTAAATATGAATACAAGGTATGGCTATTAGATGATGAGACTTATGAGGATAAAACCCTGTGGTTTATATTCACACTTAGTGTTCAGTATTAAAAGTTGGGTATTCACACATGATTGCTGTAAGTTTCCAATAAGTGATGAATTACAACTTCAGGATTTTTATGTAATAAACACAGTAAACATAAATGATGAAGGTTTTTTTTTTCACAAACTTGCTCTCCCATCTCTTTGGGACCAAAGAATTAAAAAATAATCATTCAATAATGAAAAGTCTTCAAAATATTCAAATTTTTACAAAAGAAGTTCTTGTGTCTTATTATGATGAGTCATTCAGGCTCTCTCCTCCACTTTATAAGTCTGTGCACATGCACTGTTTGGCAAAGCATGACGTGACAACGGAACAGCCTGTTGTTGGTTGTCACAGCCCAGTCACAATGCACTCTGGGATACAAACAGACACAAAGACGTCCAATATCGGAGTTACTGGTGTGGATTTCCTCTTTAAGGACCCCGGAAAGTGAGCCATGTTCCAGACTCGCTAGAAAATGTTCTTTAAGAGCTACAAAGGTGTGGATAGCATCATTAGAATGGGAAATTTGGGCTTTCAGAGAAGTAAATGGCTGGGGATTGTGGTTCAGACGTTATTTAACTTCGAATAACACATGTCTCTTCTTGTTATATACGACCACACAGGTCTCAGAGGGTTCATGTCGAAGAAAACAATCAACATGGCCGTTTGGTCATGGAATTGCTTTGGCGTGATTTCTTCATCCTTGGTGACAGTGGGGTTTTCCAATGCATGCCTTGCCAATGACTGCCATTTTGTCTCAGGACCATGTTGAAAGATCCAAGTTTCACTGCACAGGGGGCGACAAGGAGGCATCCTGATCAGATGCCTGAACCACCTCAACTGGCACCTTTTGATGCGAAGGAGCGGCGGATGTCTGAACTCCTTACCCTGTCTCTAAGGCTGAGCCCAGTCAATCTCCAGAGGAAACTCATTTTGGCCGCCTGTATCCACGATTACCCCGAGTTCATGACCATAGGTGAGGGTTGGGAGGTAGATCAACAGGTAAATTGAGAGCTTTACCTCTCGGCTCAGCTCCCTACTCACTACAACGGTCCGCATAGCGCCACTACTGATGCTGTGCCAATCCCCCTGTCAATCTCACGCTCCCCTCTGCCCTCATTCATGAAAAAGACCCCAAGATACTTGAACTCCTTCACTTGGGGCAAGGACTCACTCCCCACACATGGGGAGCAATCCACCATTTTCCAGGAGAGAACCATGGTCTCAGATTTGGAGGTGCTGACTCTCATCCCAACTGCTTCACACTCAGCTGCAACCGTCCCAATGCCTGCTGGAGGTCCCTAGCTGAGGAAGCCAACTGAACCACATCATCTGCAAAAAGCAGAGATGGAATTCTGAGGTCCCTGAACTGGAAACCCTCCTCCCCTCAGCTGCGTCTGGAGATCCTGTCCATGAAAATCACAAACAGAACTGGAGGCAAGGGGCAACCCAGGAAGAGGCCAACACGCAAAGGAAATGTGTCCAACTTTTGCTGAGGATGCAGACACAGCTCTCACTTTGGGCTCACCTCAGCAGCCCCGAGACCCCATATTCCTGCAGTACCCCCCACATGACCTCACGAGGGACACGGCCTTCTAAAAGTCCACAAAATACATGTTGACTGGATGAGCAAATGTCCATGTCTGATGGTTATGGACGGATATTTCCATGTAAAGATCTGAAAATAAAAAAAGAAAAACTAATACTTTTTACCCTTAGAAGTGACTCACTGGAAAAAGCTTGAGCGTAGTTGTTTCATGGCCAGTTGCATAAACTGGTCAAATTATTTTTTGAATTAACAAATTGAAAAGAATACCAAGGACAAGAAAAACAAGGCAGAGCAGAAAGCAGAAAGTTAATAGTATTCACCTCCCAGCCAAAGTGATAATGGCACTAACTCTAAGCTTAAAGGGACAATATTGATACGAAAATTCTGGTCAGATGAACACATTTTGATCAGTGCATGTCACGGTCAACATAAAATTGAACATTCCTTTGAATAAATTTGTGTCTTCTCTGTATTCTTCAGTGTTCTCCTTTGTATTAGGCTCTTTTTTAATATTGACAGGACTGAATTACAACTCTCAATCTGGGCTGGCTTGCAAATAATAAGCCAATCACAAGGCCACTGTAAGGAAGATGTTTATGTTAGCCACTTTCAAATTAGCATCTGGCTCCAGTGTGTTGATCCCCATTGTAATATAGCTTAGCATAAGTTCAGTCAGGAAGAAAAGATCTTTCTGCAGGTGAAAAGCATGAAATAGTGCCGTATGCCGATATATCAGGAAGATCTCTCACTCTGGCTCTCAGGAAGAGAGATCATCATACTGTGAAAAGACTGTGTGTGATTCAGATTGCAGACAGGTTCGTTGAGATAAAGGCGTATTAAGGAAAGTTTCTGTATGGCAAATATATCATATTAACAGTGCACCTGCAAGCAATCCACTGACGAGTAGCAAACAGGTATTTGAAGGTGCTGGTGCCTCTGGAGTCCCAATAACGTCTCGATGCAGGATCCTCCAGAGGCTTACTGATGTGCATACAGCTGTATTTAAGCCACCCTTATTGATGATTGCAGTGGACTCAGAACATGAAGACTTATTTTCAAACAATTTTACTCACTGATGAATGCTGGATGGTCCAGATGGATGGAGTTCTGGATGGTTCTTCATCAGCAAGGAGATGGTGGGGTGATGTTTTGGGCTGGAATCATAACAAGCGAGTTGGTAGGCCCCTTTAAAGCGCCTGAAGGGGTCAAAATGACCTCAGCTGAATATGTGAAGTTCCTAACCGCCTACTTCTTGCCATGGTATAAAAAGAAGAACTGTGCCTTCCAAAGTAAAATCATTTTCATGCAAGACAACAAACCACCCCATGATGTAAAGATACCACTGAGGCCTTGGCTTCTAAGGGCATAAAGGGAGAAAAAATCACGGTGTGGCCACCATCATCCGCTGACCTCAACCCTATTGGCAACCTTTGGGCCACCCTGAAAAAGATGCTATGAGGGTGGGCGGCAGTTTAGCTCAAAACAGCATCTCTGGGAGGCAAATCTGGCATCCTGAAAGGAAATACAGAAACTATCATGGACTTAAAAGTTCAAAAGATGTGTGAGTTGTTAAGGTGATATCAAAGAAGGGCTCCTACATTAATATGGAACTTGATCTGTAAAGATGTTTCTTATTGAAATAGCTTTGATTTGAGAAATAATACCCCCTAATGCCAAAAATATGGCAGATTACTGTTTACAATCCTTAAGAAACTATTGAGTGTTTAGAAACAGTGTGTTGCTTGATAATTTGGAACACTGCATTTTAGGTTTTTTGCCAAAAAAAAAAAAAAAAAAAAATTTTATCATTGGTAAGTTTGCCAAATAAAATCCAGATTACAACATAATTGCTGAGGAATGAAAAATCCTAGTGACTGCCAATTATATAGACTATTTAGGAAAACAGAACAACAAAAGACAGTACATGCATAATTATCTCAAACACAGTGTAACTATAATTCAATGTCACATCTAGGTAAAATAAACTTTTATATTCAAATCAGTCACTTTTCCCTCCTGATTGAAACGTTCATGTTGCATTCTGAAACTTACTGGAGTAGCTACACCCCAGGGTTTCTGCTGTAGAACATCTACCCAGAAATTTTTAAAAAAAATGCCTTTAGAACATCAAGGACAAAGCTCGGAGTGAGGGGATTAGACTACTTGCTCTTGTTTTCTGTGATGAAGCCCACAGACCCAAATAGCTGGTCAGATTTAATGAGGCAGAGGAACACGTAGCTGGTAGCCGAAGCGTGCATTGCGAGGCCCATTTTTACCCTAAACTTGCTTAATTACATGGAGCAACTTTACCTGTCTGTAGTGCTGTATAGTCTATTCCTCAAGCATGTCATGCCTAACCTCAAATTTCCACATACAACTGCTGCACCACTACATTTGAAATGCGAAATGTACTGCTGAGAAAATTGGTCCTTCTCTAGTCAACCGGAGCAGTTCCATTGCCTGTGCTCCAGTCTGGCTTCTGCACATCCCCAAACAGCCACTCCACTCTGCTTTGTCGGAAATACACTGCAGGTCTATTTTCACAGCTGGTCGCTGCCAAACCGTGTCAATCCACATGGAGCAGATCGAGCCAAACAGCCAGTAAAACATTCAAAGTATCCAGTCAACTTCAAAGTATAACACAATGCAAAGACTCCCAATCAAAAATCATTAGATGTCAACATCATGTCCCATCCTGCTGCACAAGCACAAGGTCATCAGGACTTCAATGGGTCACAAGCTACTATGGCGCCATTGATGAGGAGAAGTTCACTTTTTGAGGTTAAAAGCTATATAATTTTACATGAAACCACATATCCTTTGTATAAATAATCACAGTTGACATACTGTTCCTCCATTAACACACATCCCCCATGATGTCTACCCTCTTGTCTCAAGCTAATCAAGGCTGTGCTCCATCCTCAACACTCTAGACGTGCCTCCATTGTACAAGGTCGCTACTTTGGTTGGAAAAAACGGTGCAACACAATCAATGTATGTGGAAATTACATGTAAAGGGGCATTGCTCACAGCAACCACTTCAGGCTAAAACCATGACTATTGCCAAGTACTTTACAAAACACAATTTAAAAAATTCCAAACTATCCCTTTGAAATGGTAAGGCCTTTATTTTGTACTAATAACGTGGTGGGGCCCCATTGGACTTCAAAAATAATGTCAGAGGGTTTAGCCTGACCTGCAGCATTTTCCAGCTGTTCCAAATCTGAATGGAAGCAAATGTTAGCAAGAGTGCTGGCACTAATGTTACAGATCTAAAACTTTAGCTTTATTTTAACACCAGAGGTTCCCTCTTCACCTAGACTATCTGATCTCTGATAGATTATACTGTGTTCAAGTAAATCCCAGTTACAGTAATAACGCTTTAAAGCTGTTTATAAGGTCTTAAAAGAGATTCTCAGTTTTACCTTTACATGATCTTCTTTGGCATGTTTCCTTCTAAACAATATAAAAACTGTCTTATTCAGTTACTTTAACAAGAGCAGCTCCCTCACCCCCTTGACAACATTAATATTTAAACACAAAGTAATGGTTTGGAAGCTGAAGTTCAGTGAATATGATCAGACAGTAAATCTCATAGGGAGAGGCTTTATTCTGCTGGTTCTATCAGCTGAAGCCTCACTGTTCCTGGTTTGGCTGAAGGGGGAAAAAACCTGCATTATATTTATAAAACCAGAGAAAAAGGGGCGAACATATCAGCCAAACACAACCTTGCTCGAGGGAGTAAACATACAGTCAACCCGGTTCTCCACGGTCCTGTTGCGTGCTTTTCTCACCTGGCAAGTGCATCTCCCCGGGGCAGGTGACGGAGGTCAGGAGCGCAGGATGGTGGGCCTGATGTGAAAAGCATGAGCCCTGGGGGACGCACTGTGACGGCACTATCATCATCATCATAATCATCCCATCTTCATCTGTAGCCCCACCTCCATATTATGTGTAACCATGGTGACAATCAGAGCAAGGAGGGTCCACTCAGCCCAGACATGCATGGAGAGTCAGGGTCAGTGGAGTGGCCTTCAGACTGCCTCTAATCGTCATTTTAGGAGGAAAAATAGCAAGAAGAAGCTTTTATAAAATGGTCGCTTTTAATCAGTATCTTAAACCTCTATTGTGTTTTTTCCTCGCATGAATCATGGCAATCATGGGGCAAATGAATCATCAGCATGAGGTTTCAATTAAATGGCACTCATGACAATCCGTCCATGGTCTCAAGCAGTGGCAGACTCATGATGTTTGAATGGGCAAAAACCATTTTTAAAAAGTGCTCACGCTGTACAGGGTTTCTCCTGATTCACTATTTGTTGCATATTTTTCACACTTACAGGTTTATGGTCTTTAAATAGATTTTAATATTAGACAAAGATAAGCTTAGTAAATACAAAATGCAGTTTTTAAATGATGATTTTATTTATTAAGGGAAAAAAGACATCTAAACCTACCTAGCCCTATGTGAAAAAGTAATCACACCTCCCATCTTAAATCATGACTTAACCGTGATTAACAACATTTTTTGGAAAGCTGAGTTCAATTTCATTAGCCACACCCAGACCTGATGACTGCCAGACCTACTGAATCAAGAAACCACATAAATAGAACCTGTCTGACAAAGTGAAGCAGCCGAAAATATCACAAACAGCAACACATAATAGTAATTCAAGAACAGATAAGAAATAAAGTAATTGACATCCATCAGTCTGGAAGTGGTTACAAAGCTATTTCTAAGGCTTTGGGGTTTCCAGCAAACCGCAGTGAGAGCCATTATGTACAAATGGAGAAAACTTGGAAAAGCTGAGAACCTTTCCATAAGTGGCCGGTTTACAAAATGACTCCAAGAGCGTTTTGCTGATTCATTCAGGAGGTCACAAAAGAACCCAGAAAAACATCTAAAGACCTGCAGGCCTCACCTGACTTGGTTAAGTTCAGCGTTTATGATTCAGCTGTAGGAAAGAAACTGGGAAGAAATGGTAACCAAGGCCAAAACCACTGCTGACCAATAACAGCACAATAGTTTGTCATATTTAACAAAAAACAACTTGATGATCCCCAAGACTTTTGGGAAAATATTCTGTGGACTGACGAGACAAAAGTTGAACTTTTTGAGAAGTGTGTGCCCTGTTACATCTGGCATTTATTGAAGAACAACATACCAACAGTCAAACATGGTGGTAGTAGTGTGACGGTCCGGTGCTGCTTTGCTGCTTTAGGACTTTGACGACTTGCTGTAACAGATGGAAACATGAATTCTGCTCTCTACCAGAAAATCCTGAAGGAGAATGTCAGACCATCAGTTTATGACCTCAAGCTTAAGCACACTTGGGTTACACAGCAGGACAATGATCCCAAACACACCAGCAATTCCACCTCTTATTGGCTGGAAAAAAAAAAAAAAAAAAAAACTTAAGGTTTGAAGTGGCCTAGTCAAAGTGTGGGCTTAAACCTGATTGAGATGCTGTGGCATGACTTTAGACAGGCCCTTCATGTTGCCACCAAGGATGGCACAACAAGTTATTAGGTATAGGAGGCAACTGCTTTTTCACATATGGCCAGCTAGGTTTAGATGGCTTTTTAAAACTGTATTTTGTATTTACTCAGGTTGTTTGTTTCTAATATTAAAATGTGTTTGATGATCTGAAACATTTAAGTGTGACATCTTTGCAATCTGTTCCTGAGCTGGGTCTTGAACTTCACATCAGGATTTTGAGGAGCTTGGTTCTGCTGAAACTTGAATTTCTTTTAGGATCAACAAAGTATCTATCTATCCATCTATCTATCTATCTATCTATCTATCTATCTATCTATCTATCTATCTATGTGTTATCAAAATCTTCATCAAGGTGCACCTCAGGAAGCACAATTTATCACATTTTGGCCAGTGAGCCTGCATGAGGAGAAGAGCACTTTGTCATGTATTAGCCCCTGGAAGGACAACTAGAAGGCACTTCATCATGTTATATGCATCATAGTGGCATCTAAAGGGACACTTTTACAGAACGTGACAGTCTATTTAAAATGAAGGAGATATTTACAAAATGTAGCATACAATTCCTCTCTGAATGTATAGTCTTTGTGTTTTCATACTCTGTATGTATGGCATTATTTGTTGCTTTTCCCCAAGCCACATTACATAATTTTGCGGTGCTTGTTCCAAACACTATAAATCACAATTACAAAGGCAGCTACACATGAGACTCAAATTAATTTAAATACTAATTAGGACATTACGGAGACACATGAGACCATGCAGCCCTTGTCTTTAATTCTGCTGAATTAAGTACGCTCAGCAACAATGTAATGTCAAAAACAATCGTTGAGCTGTTCTAATGGAAATATGGACCTCACATACAAATGGAATTTACTTCTTTATTGCTGCTTTGCATGGTGTTTTTTTTTTTTTTTTTTTTACATTATTTTGTCCCCTGGTATTTTTTATTCTCAAACTATAGCTCTACTGTGCTTTAAGACAGCTGCCTCATTGCACTTGTGTGATGTCTTTGTATCTGCACTCTCTTTTCATTTGATCTTTTTAGCCTCATTTATTATACTTTTGGAAAAAATGACTTTTTTAAACACTAGTTTTCTTTCCCCTGTTGCCCTCTTGCATAACAAAGTTGATATTTTTTTTATTTCTAGCTTTTAAAAGTGTTCAAACTGGCAAGAAAAACAGAGGTTTCCAAACCAGTTACTTTAATTGGTTATGATGCGGGGTTAAGTTTCTTCCTCCATGGGACATCTGGCTTCAGTGATCTCCTTTCATTGCACTCTGTTGTTTAGCAGGATTGTGTGCTTCTCCCTGTGACAAGTCATTCTTTCAAGCTTGACTGTCACAGTTTTACACCAGGTGGTTTTGGGTGTTGGTGTCCATCTTAAGGCGACTCTTGTGATCTAGTCCTGTTCCATTCTAAACACATGACTTTGGTTGCTCTCATGTGAAGAGTTGGTGGACTGGGTGAGATTCAGAGTCAAAGCTGCTATATTGATGCATTTTTCCATTTAGATAGCTCTCACATTACACTTTGTATATCAAAGCAGGTTAAATGTTGTGTAAACATAGTCACCCACCACTAGTTGGGGCTGCGGCGCCAGTCAGTGACTACTGCCATCTGGTTGCATGTTGCTCGATGGTGTTTTGTGCCCTCAACTTTGTCCGGAAGGCAGTGGGTGAATGGAAGGCATGTCCCGCCCTCCAGCTGACTTCCGATCAGGTGAAGTCTTGAGCTTAACCTCTCATCCAATCACCAGTCACCATCTTATCAAGCGAGCAAGCTTGCCACTTACCCAGACAACTATGCTATGTTAGCTTGCTTGCTAGCTTCTATGTCCAGCATAAGTTTGTTAATATTAGCTACCTTAAGTCAAATCTGAATAATGTCATAGATTAAAACAAACAAGCTAAAAAAATCAACCCAGGTGAATATCCGTAAGCACATTAAGGCCCCATCCACACAGAGACAAATTCAGGAGTATACGCAAAAGTTTTTTGTTGTATCTGCATTTCATCCACATGGAAACGGTGTTTTGGGAGGCCATAAAATCCACTTTTTGGAAACCGGGTCCCAGAGTGACCATCTTTTTAAAAGCTTACTGTTTCATCACCGTATGGACAGCCAACTGCATCTTTCTTGAAACGATTACGTAAAACATAGTGTAGCCCACTTATGCCACATGTGCGTGTCAAACCAAAACAACAATGGTGGATTACAGGGTCGTGTTCATGCTGCAGAAGCTACTGAGCTTATTTATGGCTTTTACAGCAAAATCTGATGCTCCTTTACCACAACTGAGAACAGCATACACCAGATGTTCTTAAATGCACTGCAGAGAACAACCAGAAGGGCAACCAGGAGAAAGTTTTGGGCAGTTTTCTGTAATCTTCTTCTCTCTTTTGGTGCACTTCTGTGGCAGTGTTACAGCGCCACTTACAGGCTTGGCATATATACTACAGCATTTTCAGTGGTTCCATGCTTACGTGGACATTTCCTGAAACAATCTCATGTTTGGGGAAAACCTTTCCAAACAATACAGAAATATATCGTTTTTCATCTCTGTGTGGACGAGGCCTAAGAGAAGCTTATTAATTTGGTAGGCATCTAGATGCCCTCTGACTTCAAGGCAGCTAAAAACAGGGTAGGAGCACATTAATGTCTTCCTGTCTGCTTATACTGGCCACCTACTAGGCAGCCTGTTGATTGTGGATGACTGTAAGGCAGCTAGGCATTGATAGCGCTTGCCCTCCATAAATTCTAGCTACCTCTTAGGCAGCCCCTAGGCCCCTTCCAGTCATCCAGCACCAACAGGCTGCCTGGTAGGTAGCTAGTACACATTTGCCTGGAAGGGAAAAACTATGCCTAGATGCCTTACAGTTACCCACAACCAACAGGCTGCCTGGTAGGTAGCCAATGTAAGACATTAACATGTCCTAGTAGTCAGCTAGTAGTCAGCTAAGCTCTACATAATAAGTCACTAAGCATCCTAGAAGGCATAAAGTTGGCACGTGGTCCTGTGGGCCTTGCATGCGGTGAGCTGGATCAGAACTGGGAAAGCCCCCCATATGCCCACACAATTACAGCTGCTGTTCCTGGGGCCCTTCCCATCCCCACTCTCCTGAGCTCGTCAGCATTAGACACACGGTCTTGCCATACTCAATAACATGTCAAAGAGAAGCAGTAACAAAGGAGTCCAGTCGGTGCCTCTGCCCATCAGTCAGGCCTCACAGGAGACCAGGAGGACCAAGGACTGAAAGACTCTGACTTCTGCCTGCATGCTCGGATACTGGAATGCCATACTGTCTTCGCTCAGTGAGCTGATCGCCCCATGTGGGGAGTCTAAGTCTGCAGTTGAGCTCAGCCTCATAGTGGATCAATGAATTATTCCACTAAGGTAGCTGAACTGCCCTACAACTTCTCGCTCTCACCATTCAGACACAGATTTGAAGGCAGCATCCCCAAATGCCTGGATCTTTGTTTAGGCCTAGGAGACGTGCATTCCCAACCCTTCAGCCTCCTCACTCAGCAAGTTAAGAAACCCCAGAGGACATCAGCAATCTCCACAAGGATCACAGCATTATCAGCAAAGTCCAGATCTGGACATCGCAAAATGACACTCCACAGTTTGCTGCCCCTGTTACCCAACGCAACAAGAAAATCTTCATTTACAAACTGCATTTTGTCTTTACTTGAGCTACCTTGGTCTAATATTTAAATATGTTTGACATATGAAATATGCAAAAAGGGGGCAAATCCTTTTTCACAGCACTGTAGATTCTTTATCATATTCTGTTACTCAAATAACAGTTTATTACTTTGTTAGCAGCAGGAGAAAAGTGTTACACTTCTTAATTTAGTTTTCCCACACAACTCACCTCAGTGAAATAAAGCCCTTAAACAGCTTCATAATTTTTAAACTTTATAACTAAAATAGAAGACTGTGCTTTAATAAGCACACAGCGCTGCAATTATGAGGGATTTAGTGACCATTCAGCAGGGGCTAGCTTAGCCTCGGTGAGTGCACACAGCCCTGGAGGAGTCCCAGCCTCAGCTGCGCCGTTCAAACACCCTCCAACTCTCAGCAAAACTAGGTGATGCCCTTAATATAAACTCAGCAATGGCTAAAATTAGCAAGAGCTTACAACATGCAAAGAGACAACTGCGTATGTACGACCCTGTAACCTCCCAGTAAACACTGCCTTTAGAAAGTCAACGTGACTGACACATTGTTGTGTATTCTCCCAGACAAACAAGTTAGCTTTAGTTGTTGAGAAGAAGACTAAAGGTAGAAATAAATAAGTGTTCACTTTATCAACATGCTCTCTTTTCTTCGTGTTGGATTTTGCGGTTCAGCTTGTTGAACTTTTACTTTGTTGTTACTTTTTCTAGCTATATGTGTTGGACCTTTGCATAAAATGTGCTGTACAGGTAAAGTTACTGTTTATTATGATGTTTTTATTATGTTTGAAATTAAAAAATCAAAGAATGAGTAAAGCTAGATGTTTTTCAAGCATTTTATTGAATACATTGGTTCCTCAGTAAAAGACATCACATTTTGGACCCAGACACTAATGATCTGGACCCAGATGCTGTTGGTCTGGACCCAGATGCCAAAGAGCTGGACCCAGATGTTGCTGATCTAGACTCAGGTGCCAGCTGGACCTGGACACCGAACATCTGGACTCAACTGAACCCAAACAATAAAGAGCAGGACAAATACAGTAATCATTCTGGACCAAGACACTAATTATATAGACCCTGGATCCTGGATCCCTTATAAGGACACAAAAGAGCTCCACCCACACACAAGACAGCTGGACACAGATGATAATGGTCTGGACCAAGACTCTGAAGAGCCAAAGCCAGACACTGAAAAGCAGGACTCAAACGCTGAAGATCCTGACCCAGACAGTAAAGAGCCGGTCCTTGACACTAATGATCCGAATGCAGACACTAAAGAACTGGACCCAGACACCTAAGAGCTGGACCAAGACATTACAGAAATAGACCCAGACACTGATGATCCAGACCAAGGACCCAAACACCAATTATCAAGCCCTGGACCCTGAGGAGTCTCATAAGGATGCAACAGAGTTACACCAAAATGCAAAAGAGCTGGACCCAGATACTTCAGAGCCAAACCTTACAGTGAAGACCTCAACCAAGACACTAATGGCCTTGACCCTAACTCTTACTTTGACAAATCAGAGCCGGACCTAGACACTTTTGATCTGGATCTGGAAGCTGGAGATCTGGGACCAGACATTGATGATGATGATCTGAATGCTGATGATCAGGACCTGGTTGATGATGATGATCTGGACTCGGACACCAATTATCTAGACTGGGAACTGGACGCTTAAATCCTGGACCTGGACAAAAGTGATCAAAACCCAGATTATAAAAAGCTTGAATTATTACCCTGGGGATGTGAACCTGTTCTCTGATGATCTGGACTCTGGACTCTGGTGATTTGGACCCTGGCACTGAAAAGCTGGGCATGGCCATTGATGATGTGGACCCAAGCACTTACGGGCTTTTGTAATTAGGCTTTGCAGGTCAGGTTTTTGACATTTATCTTTAGGTATCCTAGAGGTTTTACGTGGTAGACATATTGACGCGTATAAAAAGCAAACAAGTCTATATCCGAGTGCCCACCTGTGTCTACTAAGGGGAGTGGATGATCATCACATAATTCCCTCTAATGATTGAAGAGTGTTTTTGTTGGAAAAGCCCATCCCTTTCTGATGTAGTCTGTAAATAGAGATCACCATGGAGTATTCAGGATGTGCTGAGGTTGAGTACCTTTCTGTAGCCTTCGATTGCCCTTCATCTCTACTACTAATTGGTTTCACAATACCAACATAGGGATATTCAGAAATGAGAATAACAGAGGATGAAATAAACGGATGGATGAGTTTCTAAAGACAGATTTGAGTGTAAGGTTTTCATTGGTTTTAGAGCAATGAGTCACTCATCAGCAGGGTAAAGGTTAGACTACATGCTTCTGTGAAAGTGCACGTCATGCATGATCATTCTTTTCTCTAGGCTGAATGGTGTGCATCCCATCCAGTATTTAGTCAACATGTCACATCTCATCTGTACGCGTGTGTATCTCGGCCTTGTCTCGCTCATGTGGGCTTCGCATGAGAGCACACGCTGACCCGGTGAACGTGGGCTCCACAGTGTACGTCCATATCAGATGAATGCAGCGTGTATGTGCGAGTATATCTATTATTCCCTCTCACACACACCTCAGGCCTGTGTGTCAGGATCACAGGGAGCACCTCATGTTTCTGTGAGTCGCATCAGACAGCGGCAAATCACAGATGACAGAGAGGCACGGAGGCAAAAACTCCATGAAACATTAAGCAGAAGCTCCCCTGGAGGAGACTGTTATTCATATACATACATCTCAAACCAAAGGCTTATCAAATGTGGCATGTCTGCTGCAGCTTTTTGAGCGTCTGCTTCAGCCGTACGCACCGGGGCTTAATCACGAGCGCCTGGGAATGGGACTTCTGCGACTGCGGGCTTATGGAGGGTAAGGCATGGCCGAATTGATTCCAAGTGGCTGCCATCGCCTTATCTGCCTCTCGCTAAGCACTCCGCTAAACGACCCTGTCAGAACGCCATTGTAGCTCAACCATGGAGAAGATTTAACCGCTCCTAAATCACTACTACAAATGTGTTTATTGTTGTGTCCAACACTGGAGGGGAGTGCAGGAAATTGGGTCGTAGAAGTATAATGAGTGGTGCAATTTAGAGAAAAAGAAGGAAATGAGGAATAAGAGTCATGAAGCTGGTGGAGGAGGAAGAGGAGAGGGTAGGAAGGGGGGACTATGACAGAAATTGTAAAGCCACATTTAATGCGGCGGTCTCAAATGGTTATCCACGGAACATCAAAGAACCAACCCCTGCTCCCCTCTCACACAAAAAAATCTAAGAAAGCAAAGCACTCAGAGGATTATTCTCCTCCAATCGCATGAGAACACACTGACGGGATCTTCTACTGCTTGCTAACGCACCCCCTCCCACACACACTGAGGAGTATGAGTGGTGAGAAAAGAAGAGAGCTAATGGAGGGTAAGAGCACTGGGAAAAAATTATACACATCTTAAGGTGCGAGACGATACTTAAGGAGATGAAGGGATACGAGGAGAAGAAGAGAAGTAATGAGAGCCAGAGAGATGGGAGAAGAAAGTGAGAGTTCGCCCTTTTAAAGGACAGACGAGCACCAAGGCCCAATGAGAGCTAGCCTACACATTAACGCCGTCACGTGGGAGGACTTTGTCCTCTAGATGTTGACGGATCTTGGTACATTGCGTCCAGGTCATCATCGTATTTTACAGAGAAAGCATTAACCAAAATCCTCATTTTTCAGGATAATGTTTGTAGGTGAACTAGAAGGACATTTTGCCACATTTTCTGCCAAGTAAGGAGAAAAATTACTTGCAATACTTCTCACGTTGATGTTCATAGGTGTAACACCACTAGAAAAATGCTTCGCCATTTCCTTTCTCCATGTGAGTAGATGAATTAGTAAATAGATTGAATATTTCAGTTGGAATATCTTCATCAGGTCCATGTGAAATTAAGAAAGCAAAGTCATTGAAGAAAGCCACTGAAAACAGATGAAGCAGTGAAAGCTATCATATTTATATTTGAGGGCCAGTTTTGATTCATATTATTAACCTATATACGGGATAATGTGACGTGATCAGTGGGATTATGAGGGATTATAACAGGCTGTGTTAAACAGAGCTCAACAGTATGGTAAAATTCTCATTCATTTTCTCCATAGCAGATCTGACTATTAGCCATGTTATCCATGTTAGACTTACCATGAGCTACCTCAATGTAAAAATGGTATAAATTTATATATCAACCTCTTTATAAGAGAAAATGTTTATTTGCATTCTCTGCCAGAAATACTCCATTACCCACAATCCTGGAGTGCCACGGCGATGTCTCTGAGTGGTGTGTTCTCTGCTAACCATGGAAATGTCTAACCACGCCCACGTACAAAGAACTGTTGGCTGTTGATGACGTCCATTCATGCGGCCATATTATAAAGCAATAAATACTCAGACTATGAGCTATTATAACGTTAGCTGCATTTCCATTACCCTTAGAAATGCACAAAATCTGGCGCGCCAGTAGTCGAGTGGTTAAGGCGCACGCTAAATATACGCAGGCGACCCGGGTTCGAATCCGGCCCGTGGCACTATTTCCTGCATGTCTCTCCCCGCTCTCCTCCCTGTTTCCGACTCTATCCACTGTCCTATCTACAAAAGGCCAAAAATAAATCTTTAAAAAAAAAAAAAAAAAAAAGAAATGCACAAAATCTAAATAGCGCAATAAAAAACAGGTAATGAAAACGTCTGAATTTTGAAAAACTTCTCAAATATCGCTACACTCTCATGAGGAGATTTTTCAGACGTATTGACATAGAAATATATCGCAAAAGTTCAATGGAAACACTTTTTCTGCATTTGCAAGTCACAGGACGTAATGTACGGTGTCACATGACCGGTCCTGTGTGGACAGAAGAGGAGGCCGAGACTTTTCTTAACATTGTACTTATACCCTTAAACATGGCTTTTGCCATGCATACAGACATTGCCTCTGTTCATCTGTTTCCTTCGTCTTTGTTCAAAGTTGTCAAGGCAACCACTGTAAATGTAATAACCCTACCAACAAGCAGCAGGTTTTGAGCATCCAGCTTTCTTGAGGCGGAGTCTGCAAGAGATGAGATTTTTACGAGAAATGTGAGGCTCGTGCCCAAAACTCTCTTCAATGGAAACACATTCAAAGTGCAATTATACTTAGTCCAAATTTTAGAAATAAACCTTTTATTTTGCAAAAAACTGTAATGGAAACCCAGCTAATATCATTTAAAATGTACTAGAATGAAGATGCGTGTGGAAAAGGACCATATAAAAGGTTGAAAAGCTATCCTTAACAAGGAATAAAATTAAGCCCATTGGACCGTTTCTCAGTTGTTGAATGCCATTTTTGTGCCAAATCAAATGTTTTATAGTCATGAGTATTCAGATAGCTGGTTAGCTTGGTTCAAAGCATTGTAATATGTATTTTGCAAAATATCTATAGAGGATTTGCATGCTGGATTTTACTTCCGGAACCAGCGCTGCCAAAAACAGGGGCAGGCATTGTTGAGGTCTGATCGGCCAATTATGAATACCAACAGTCTTCTATTCATAGCGTTCAGTCATGTGACCATGCGGAGGCTTGTAGGGCAACAAAAGCTAAGGACAGTGGCAGCAACTATTAGACACTGAGTGGAATCGTCATTTCATTTGCCATTCCTTCAAAATAAAACCTGAACATAACCTGATAACTGCAGAACAACTGAAATGTTAGTTTCAACTCTATGTTTTTGGCACAGAGACACTATTTAACTTTGTAAATCTGGGCATCTGCATCTAGGCCAGAACTTGGCACCGATGAGGTTTACAATATATGGACAAAAGTATTTGGCCACATCTGTTAATTATTGAATTCAGGTGTTTCAATCATGCCTGTTGCCACAGGTGTGTAAAATCAAGCACCTAGCCATGCAGTCTCCATTTGTAAACATTTGTGATTCAGAATGAGCTGTTCTGAAGAGCTCAGTGACTTCAAGTGTGATACTCTGATGTATGCCACCTTTGAAATAAGACAGTAAGTGATATTATTCAAAAGTGGAAGCATTTAGGAGCAACAGAAACTTAGTGTAAGACCAAATAGAATCAGAGAGCGAGGTCATGACTGCTACTGCTACAGGTGTATAGCACATGTTCTGTGGGGTGATGAATCAGTGTTTGGCGATCATATGGGTGAATCTAGATTTGGCAGATGCTGGGAGAATGTTACCTGATGGCATCATGCAAACTGTGCAGTTTGGTGGAGGAGGGATGATAGTATGAGGCTGTTTCCAGGGTTAGGCTAGGCTCCTTATCTCCAGTGAAGGTCAATCTTAATGCTTCAATATACCAAGATATTTGGGACAATGCTATGCTTCCAACTTTGTGGCAACAGTTTGGGGAAGGCCCTGTCCTTTCCCAGCATATCAGTGGCTCAGTGCACAAAGCAAGAACAATAAAGACATGATTAATGAGTTTAGTTTTGAGGGCTTTAACTGGCCTTACCTCAACCCCACAGAGCACCTTTGGGATTAACCAGACTGGAGATTGGGGGCCAGGCCTTTTCATCCAACATCACTGCCTGACCTCATAAATGCTCCACAGAATGAATGGGTACAAATTCCCACAAAACACCCCAAAATCTTGTGGAAAGCCTTTCTGTGCATTTTTATTTATTATTACTTTTGTAAATTTGAAGTTATTTCCGTGACAATTGTGGGTTTTTCTTTCTTTAACAGGAGTTAACAATTTTGTCCATGTGTGAGAACAACATTCTTGTGAGCTTTAGCAGACTTTTTCATATCTGAATTTAGCAACAATCTCAGTTTTCTCCTGAAGAAGTGAAATAATAGCTGGGTTAACATCTCTGTAGAAGGAGCCTTGTTGAATGGTCTTTTGAGAACTCTGAGCCAGTTACCAAGGTTTTCATTTAATAAATTCCCACAAGGCCTTTTCTTTTTAATGTATTTTAATCACAGTGATTTAGATAATTTACCTCATGTTATTTAAGTTTAAAATATTTTTTTCATCAATGTTAGTACTTGAGGGAGTAGCACAAGGCTAAATTTAAGTGTGGACACATCTTCAGCCTTAAACAAGCTCTTTCCAGAGAAACTGAAGATAAAACTCAAATGCTGAACACTTTTTCTTATGAGTTGCATGACATAAACGAGTATAGCTGATGCAGAATGCACCTTTATGTTACTTAAGCGATAGAAAACTGTTTCTTCCAGGAGTTATGGAGCTATCATTAGCATCAGTGTTTGGTAACATTACTTATGAAGGTAACTGTTTCCTTAAATGATTAATGCCATTTAAAAGGCTCCTACCTGGGTTACTGTGTGAAATACGACAAAATTAACATGTAAGAGTACGTTTGTGACACATTACATGTGTCAGCATGTAGCCTACTGTATGTCTCTTTACATGTACTGACTTTACCATCATTTTACAGCTGAGTTTATAGCCAATAATCTCTCTGCAGCCTAATAACAGGAATATGAGACAATAACCCTTATTGCTATATCATGCTAATTACAGCTAACTGGGCAGAGGCATACAGGGTTAAGCCCAGCTGCTTCAACGGAAACATGCAACACAAACTCTTAAACTACCATTTAATCAGGATGTTCCTTTAGTTTAAAAATGAGCTACTTTAGCTACGCATGCACACTCCCTGATAGGGTCACTAACTGTCCCATATCAGCCAGGATGTACTATTTTTTTCAGCTGGGTTTGTGAGTCCTGAGCGGGACACCCCTTCTCCCATATTTTGTCGTTACTTCTCTGTAATCAGAAGGCGACACTTAACCGATCCTAGATCAGATCATCTTGCGCAGCCCATGGTAACACCTGCCAATCAATCACCTGTCCCACAGAATCCCACTGAAGTAAGTTTTATTTATGGTTGGTTTTGTTCAGTTTATACTTAATTTTAACCTGACATGACAGTAAGACTGAGTCGTATATCCATGTATAAAAGATGGACGTAGTCTAAGTGATGTCACCTGTTGTCTCTGAAGCACAGTTTTGAAGCTCAGCAAACACAGTAGCCATATTGGAAATGCTGTCTCAACCAACTTTTTCATCAGTCTAATGCTGAAGCTAAATCAGTTGATATATTCCTGGCTAAAGCAAAGCAAAGCTGGCTAAATGAAATGTTAGTACAGTCTAAACATTACGAGTAATAACAGTCATATCTAGGACTCAATTACTGGTATCTATCCCTATTGGCTGCATGGGATTCTAGCACTGGGATGCCTAGAAGGTCAAAGGTTGTTGCTTAGCTACCAAGGAAAGATCTGTTGTGCAGAGCCATCAAGATTTTGGAGTATTACTGTGGGAATTTGTCCCCATTCATTCTGTAAAGCAGTGGTTCTCAACTGGTTGGGTCACAGGACCCACCATCAACTCCTCAAGGAGAAATGCGACCCAAATTTTGGAAATTTTCTGGTCAATCAGATGTGTTCAATAAAAAGATTATAGAGCTTGGGCCTAAGACAAAGGTGTAACAAAACATTGAAACAGGACAAAACATGCATGTTTTTAGAGTCTCATAGACAACTTGGCACAATTTTTTTTTCCCCAGGCACACATCCGCGAACCACTGAAAAGAGCTTCGCAACCCACTTTTCGGTCCCGATCCACCAGTTGTGGACTACTGCTGTAGAGCATTTATGAGGTCAGGCACTGATGTTGGACCAGAAGGCCTGGCTCACAATCTCCATTTCAGTTCATCCCAAAGATTCTTGATGGAGTTGAAGTCGGGGCTCTGGACGGGCCAGACAAGTTCTTTAAATTCCTTGCTTTGTGCACTGGGGTACAATCACGTTAAAATAGAAAAAAACTGTTGCCTCTGAGTTGGAAGCATAGCATCTTCATCAAAATTGTTATCCATTTTACAATTAAGGTCAAATCTATGAAGAGACTGTTCCTGACTAAAAAAAAAAAGTCAGTTTTAAGTGGATCATGTCCATGTAAACAAGGCTTAAAATGGGCATTTTTAAGGTGTATCTAATAGGGATTCCTTAAAAGGAACATATTATGCAAATATCTTTTTTTAGGCTGTTAAAACAAAACATCTGTGCCCCTGGCCTGTCCACAATCCCCTCAAGTACCAGAAAAATTTCTTCCCTCGTCCCGTCTCTTTCTCCACCTTTTAGAAAATGTGTGCTAAAACAAGCCGTTGTCAGATTTTCCCCTCATGATGTCATGTGGGGAGTTAGCCCCTCCCCCAGATTTGTTTGGCCCTCCCCACTTAGAAGACTCCCCCCTTCTCTCAGCTAGCAGCTGACAGAAGGATCAAGAGAGCCACATCCATTTCCTGAAGGGGCGGAGTCAGACAGCTCAGTAACATTTAAAGCCACAGACACAGAAACCAGTCGTTCTGAGCAGGGCTGAAACAGGGGCTGACTGAATACTGTTTGCCTAGGACTTGGTTTTTGTTGCTGTGGTATAAAATCAGACATCATTATAGTTCACTAGGATTGTATTTAAGTTTATAAATCTGCATGGTATTTTATCCTACCAGACACCTGTACACATAAATAAGCACACAGCCTACAGATTTAAGAGCACACTGGGAATATTCAGTCCATAACAGACCAGGGATAAAAAAAAGTGCTGGGGAAAAGAGGATTGCAGCCCTGCATTTACAGATAATCTTTAGAACGAGGCAGGGCAAAGAGAAACCCAGGAATTCTGTTAACAAAATGAAAGGAAAAAAAAGAGCATCAGGCACGCTTATCTCTGAAAGGCTCCTGCTACCCAACCGGGTCACATGAATAAAGAGGTTTTAACCTAATTTCTCACATCCACCAGCGCTCTGACCGTGCCTGACCACAGCTAGCAAGAGACAGAGAGTATGACAGTAATGGAATTAATCCACTTTTTGACTAAAATAAAAAAAAAAGAAACAACACAGCTGGAGCCCTGTGATAAATGCTTCTATTGGAGGACGCACATCAAAAGGCGCTGTCTTCAAACACACAGTCAGTCTGCTTTTCTTTAAATGTGCACTAGAGGAACAGAAAAGGAGCAGAGCTGGTTCAAATCTCCCCTGTTTGAGAGTCTAATAAGCACATTTTAATCAGAGAACACAAACAGGATAACAAGGAGAGCAGCTTCTGTGGCAAAAATGAGACAAAAGCAAATGAGTCGGCTTGTTTGAGAGCAGCATTAGCCCTTGAACTAATTTACTTCCATCCTGAGTAATGACTCATCACATGGAAAATGATGGTGATGGAAGATTTTAAAAAATCATACAGGGTAGATGTATCCAAAGATTACACTGCCCCCTGCTGGAGAAAATAACAACACACTTACATAAGAGAGGTCACTGTGCTTTAGTCTGGTGTCATACTGTCTTATTTTCACTAAATCTGATGTTTTCAGCTCAATAATTTCACCAAGTTATTTAGATGTGAGTCAGTAGATATCTTTGTTAGTGTGTATACTGTGAGTGGTTTGGTGCTAAACAGCATGAGATGAACATAGTCAACCTCTCCTGCACAAAAATACCACGTGCTTTTCATGCTGAGTTCAGATTCAGCAAATATTTTAAACTTTATAATGTTTAAGGTGCAAAATGCCAAATATCCTAAACAAAACAGTCTGTAAAAACGTCCTCACTATTTAAAAATCTCAATACTGCAAAAATCTGTCAAACAAATGTGACTGCATGACTATCTTTGCTTGTACAGTTGCAGTATTAATTTTTGGCAGCTATTTGTAATTTAGTTTAAATTCTAGATTAAAATGTTCATTAGTTTCACAGCATTTACTCTCTGAGAATAAATTAATCAGCCGGGTAATTAAATAAAATGTAAAACACTCATACTGATGCACTATCAATGTTCTCTGATTTATTTATAATACACTGATGGAAATAATGGCATACTTTATATGCACAGTGGAGAATTATAAAGGATTTAACATTTCCAGCTGTCCAGCACAACATTTTAGTGTCCTTGATGAAAACTAAAAAGACTTTTCGTCTTATTTTTTGTTGTCAAAGATTTATTTTTAGGTTATCTTTATCCGTAACATCTCCAGAAGAGACAGACTGAACAGGAAAGAAGAAAAATTAAACTATAAAATAAAATAGAAATGAAGATATCAAATATACACATGTGGACAAAACTGCTGGTACCCTTCTGTTAAAGAAAAACTCACAATAGTCTCTGAAATAATTTGCAACTGGCAAATGTAATAATATATAAAAAATTACTGAAAATTAACCAATGAAAATCAGACCTTGCTTTAGAATTGTGGCCCAACAGAATAATTTTAAAAAACCAACTAATGACACAGGCCTGGAAAAATTGATGATACCCCTAGAAAAGACTGAAAATAATTTGATATGGACATGTTAAACTGAAGTGTTTCCTGTAATTAGCATCACAGATGTCTTCAAACTTGTAATCAGTCAGTCTGCCTATTTAAAGCGTGAAAAGTAGTCACTGTGCTCTTTGGTACTGAGCATAGACCACAGAAAGCTAAGGAGACAGTTGTCCCAGGAGATTAGAAAGAAAATGATAGACAAGTGTGTTAAAGGTAAAGGCTATCAGACCACCTCCAAGAAGCTTGATGTTCCTGTGACTACAGTTGCACATATTATTCAGAAGTTTAGGGTCCACGGGACTGTAGGCGTGGCCGCAAGAGGAGAACTGATGACAAATTGAAGAGACACATAATACGAATGGTACCCAAAGAGCCCAGAACAACTTCTAAACAGATTAGAGCTGAATTCCAAGGTCAATCAGTGTCAGAACGCATCATCTGTAAATGTTTGATCCAAAGTAGGCTTAATGGAAGACCACCGAAGAAGACTCCACTGTTGAAAGCAAATTATATGAAAGCCAGACTGGAATTTGCCAAAATGCATATTGACAAGCCACAAAGCTTCTGGGAGAATGTCCTTTGGACAGATGAGACAAAACTGAAGCTTTTTGTTAAGTCGCATCAGCTCTATGTTCACAAACACAAAAATGAGCATACAAAGAAAAGAACACTGTAGCTACTGTTAAACATTGAGTGGGCTTGGTTATGCACTGTGGCTGCTTTGCTGCATCTGGCACAGGGTGTTTTGAATCTGTGCAGCATTCAATGAAATCTCAAGACTATCAAGGCATTCTGAAGTGCAACATGCTGCCAAGTGTCAGAAAGCTTGGTCTCATTCTCAGGTCATTGGTCCTCCAACAGGATAATGATTCAAAACACACAGTTAAAAAAAAAAAACCCTAAGAATGGCTATTCTGAAGTAGCCTTCTCTGAGCCCTGATCTAAATCCTGCTGAGCATCTGTGGAAGGAGCTGAAACATACAGTCTGGAGAAGGCATCCTTCAAACCTGAGACAGCTGGAGCAGTTTGGTCTCTAGAAGTGGACCAAAATACCTGTGGACAGGTGCAGAAGTATAACTGAGAGTTACAGAAATTGCTTGGTTGCAGTGATCGCCTCAAAGGTTGTTAAACATAATATTAAGTTAAGGGTACCATCATTTTAGTCAAGGCTAGTTTGTTTCTTAAATCATTCTGTTGAACCAAAATTCAAAAGCAGTGTCTGATTTTTATTAGTTGATTTTCAGTAAATTTTTATGTATTATAACTCATGTCAGTTTCAAGTTATTGCATTGACCATTATGGGTTTTTCTCTCTTTAATGGGAGGGTACTATTCTGTCCATGTGTACAGTGCTTAATAAATGTATTAGACCACCTGAAATAGAAATGAGAAAAATAAAGGTTTTAGAAATCTGTGAAAAACTTGTTCAAAACTTAAAATGTCATTTATTTGGCAAATAACATCACACATAATAACTAAAAATCTAATATTTTGTATGGCCTCCTTCAGCCTTAATAATAGCTTTCATTCTTGCTTGTAAATTTGAAGCACCATTATTTCACAGCTGCTTTTGTAGATTTGAGATAAAAGGTTTTCATACACGGCTGACGTTGTCATTAGATCCTCACAGTGAAAAACCCTGAAAAATAGCGCCATACCATTATTCCTCCTCCACCAAACTTCACCGTTGGCACAATGCAGTCAGGCAGGTAATGTTCTCCCAGACTCACCCATCTGACTGCAAAAGTAGACGTTTCCACTGCTTCACAGTCCAGTGTGCACATTGCGCCACTCCCTCTGAACCCTGGCATTTAGAGGCCTTATTAGCGCTAGGACAGTGGATACGTTCAGAAACTGGGGGGAGAGAGACTAGGGGATAACAGCATCTGTCTGTATGGCAGCACACAGACATGATCACTATGCTGCTGGCACTCAAGTTTTCATCTTTTTATGATTTTACCCTGAGGTGCAGGGCTGCCATAGTACCAGAATTTTAAACACTGATATAAAAAAATCAACTGACAGGGCACAGATAGCCAAATGTTTGGGGTGCGCCCTACACAGGCAGCCTGGGTTTAAGTCTGGCCTGTGGCTCCTTTCCCAATCAATAAAGGCAAAAAAAAGCCCTAAAATATATGTATTTAAAAACATCAGCAGACACTGATCTCTGTCTCAGTACAGCAGCAATAAAAGTAGAAGTCTTAGAAACTTAATATTGCATTATTTCTTTTCTTTTTTTTAAATCACAAACAAAAATTGCACGTGAACTTCTGCTTGAAACGTCACCCATGTTTTTCCTGCAGTGTAGACTGTGCAGGAGTTTTTTTTCTTGCAATTATTGGTGGATTAATTTCTATAACATGCACTTCTTGTGAAATAAATGTAGCTTCATTCAAGCTTTGGTACTTATCAATCTTACTAATGACCAAATGGGCAACCTTACTGAGGTGTTTTGGTTTGTTGTGACTGATTTTTCAAACCACAAAGAAATGCCCTGCACATTAAACCAGCTGAATTGTGTTCTCTGTAACATTTGAGTCAAAAGCATTGATGTAGAGCAGTCAGCAGCAGACCAGAGCTGTAGCTGTTACCTCTCTGTAACACTGTGTTGTTATCTCACCGGGGAAAGTCTCTCTTGTGGCCGGCAGGGGAACATTATTCTCCTCCAGTGCTCGGGGCCCAGGGTCACTTACAGTACGACTCTCCTGAGGACCGAGGGGGGGCTCACCGGTCTGCTTCAGTGAAGTGGATGCTCACAGCTCTGAGAGGGGCTGAGCTCAAATCCATCTCAGCCCTGATTTAATTTTTCCCTCCATAGCATTTGCGGGGTCACTCGGGATTAGAATTAAGCTTCACTCTGCTGTAGAAAGAGGGTGGAAAAGTAATTTTCATTTTATGTGTGTGTTGTTCAATTATTTTGTAATAGCAGGACTGAGACTCACACCAACCAATCAGGCTTCAGATGACTGAACAATGCAGCAACTGGAGGGGAGAGCTTTCAGAGCAAAGGCAAGGCAGCAGTGAGGGTAGAAAATCGCAATGTGAACACACAGTGTGACAGGTTTTGTTAAAAAATTGCCTTTGATTTACACCATAGGGGTGCTCGATTCTAGATTTTTGCCAATATCTGATATTCCCAAACTAATATATGCCAGTACAGAAACAAAAATAAATACCATTACATTACCATACCATACATGATTAATACACCTTTTATGGTACAGAACACCAAGGGTCTCTTGTACAAGGTAAGTCATTAGCCAAATAAGAAAAAAGGAAGCAGACCGCCTTAAATGGTCCTTTTTTAATATGTGGGGCTTCATTTAAAATATTTAGGGCTCTAAATAGGCCTCCCAGAGTGTGTAGTGTTATGAAGTTATGCCAACTTCCTGTGAAACTGGCGCGAAATGCTTGCCATCAGCAGTGAGGTGTCCATTAACGTAACATGTGAATGTTGTGGACAAATATCAAGGATATCAAGGAAGACGCACATACAGTCGCTAGAAAAAGTATGTGAAGCCTTTGAGATTTCTTGGATTTCTGCATAAATTGGTCATCAAATGTGTTCCGATCTTCATCTAAGTCACAGCAATAGACAAACAGTCTGCTTAAACTAATACCGTGCAAAAAATGATATGTTTTCATGTTTCTTTTTTTTATCAAACCATTTAAACACTCAGTGCAGGGTGGAAAAAGTATGTGAACCCCTAGGCGAATGACTTCTCCAAGAGCTAATTGGAGCCAGGAGTCAGCCAACCTGGAGTCCAATCAATGTGATGAGATTGGATGTGTTGGTTAAAGCTGCCCTGCCCTATAAAAAACACACACCAGTGTTGAACTTGCTGTTCTAAAGAAGCATTGCCTGATGTTAACCATGCCTAGCACAAAAGAGCTCTTAGAAGACCTATGATCAAGAATTGTTGACTTGCATGAAGCTGGAAAGGGATACAAAAGTATCTCTAAAAGCCTTGATGTTCATGTGTCCACGGTAAGACAGACTGTCTACAAATGGAGAAGGTTCAGCACTGTTGCTACTCTCCCTAGGTGTGGTCGTCCTGTAAAGATGACTGCAATAGCACAGCGCAGAATGCTCAATGAGGTAAAGAAGAATCCTAGAGTGTCAGCTAAAGACTTACAGAAATCTCTAGCAAATGCCAACATTTGTGTTGACAAATCTACAATAAGCAAAACATTAAACAAGAATGGAGTTCATGGGAGGACACCATGGAGGAAGCCACTGCTGTCCAAAACACACATTGCTGCACGTTTGAAGTTTACAAAAGAGTACCTGGATGTTCCACAGCACTACTGGCAAAATATTCTGTCCATAGATGAAACCAAAATTGAGTTGTTTGGAAGGAACACAACGCTATGTGTGGAGAAAGAAAGGCACAGCACACCAACATCAAAACCTCATCTCAACTGTAAAATATGGTAGAGGGGCCACCATGGTTTGGGGCTGCTTTGCTGCCTCAGGGCCTGGACGGATTGCTGTCATTGACGGAAAAATGAATTCCCAATTTTATCAAGACATTTTGCAGGAAAACTTAAGACCATCTGTCCGCCAACTGAAGCTCAACAGAGGATGGGTGATGCAACAGGACAACGACCCAAAGCATAGAAGTAAATCAACAACAGAATGTCTTCAACAGAAGAAAATACGCCTTCTGGAGTGGCCCAGTCTGAGTCCTGACCTCAACTCAATTGAGATGCTGTGGCATGACCTCAAGAGAGTGATGCACATCAGACATCCCAAGAATATTGCTGAACTGAAACAGTTTTGTAAAGAGGAATGGTCCAAAATTCCTCATGACCGTTGTGCAGGTCTGATCTATAACTACAGGAAACGTTTGGTTGAGGTTATTGCTGCAAAAGGAGATTCAACCAGTCATTAGCCTAGGGGTTAACATACTTTTTCCACCCTGCACTGTGAATGTTTACATGTTTTGTTCAAAAAAAACATGAAAACACATCATTTTTTGTGCAGTATTAGTTTAAGCAGACTGTGTTTTTTGTTGTGAATTAGATGAAGATTGGAACATATTTGATGACCAATTTATGCAGAAATCCAAGAAATCTCAAAGGGTTCACATACTTTTTTTTAGCGACTGTACATGAAACCACCAAAACAGATTTTAATACTGATATATCTACAAAGCTTGGTGAGTTTTTGAGCTTAACAACCCCAAATTAGCAAGTGTTTCATAGGATCTAATTAGAGCACCTTCAGATACAACAGGGTCCTCCCTCCAATGTTGGTGCTGTTAGAACATGAAACTTGAGTTTGACTGTATTGCACTTTTTAGCTTTGACTACCAAAATATCTTTACTCTTAACACACTTATCAATAAAAAGAGATGTAATATGGCAGTACCAATAATGCTCATTTATGCCACCATCTGCTCTAACTCGTGGTCCAATTTACAAAGCATGTTGTGCCAACCATCAAGCACCAACATCTGCAGAAAGCATGACAGCGTTTTGAAGTTTGCGATATTTTAGTATCTGAATGTTTAGATCAGCATCAGCGTGTCTCTGCTGAACAGAATATAACTCATCCTGACCAGGGGCAGATCTGATGGTAGCCAGGGCCACCTGAAATCTGATTGGCCACCACAGAATCCTTCTCAATGATTGGCTATTTGTCTTGTCAGCCATCAATGGAAAGCTGTGATGTAGGCCGTTGTTTTCTTTGAGTTTATTAAATTACTAAACATATCTTAACCTACACTGGATTGGTTTTACCAGCTGTAATACACTTAGGATGAGGTATATTAAAATCACCTGGTTATTCCTTGTAGTTTTAAGTATGTGGCTCTTAGTGAAAAAAAGTTCAGACACCCTACCCTGGTGTGTTACCTCATTTTTTCAGTTTCAGTAAAAAAAAAATCCATTATCATCCAAAATCTCATGAATTTTACCCAGTAAATACATGTTTGGTTACAGTTTTAATGCTTTATTTTAAAGATGAACTGTTCCTGTCTTTGACTCTGTGAGGAGATGTGCTTATTGGTCAGCTGTGCATAGAAAAAAAAAAAAAAGAAGAAAACTAATAAATTATTTTTTCAAAAAGTCTCAGTCAATAATTCAAAACAAAGGAGGAAAGCTTTAATGAAAAGCTTGGAAGACATTTTGTTGATTTGAAATATAACAAATATAAACAAACAGAAGTGAAGAGGGACCATGAACAGAAAAGAAAACACTCTTAGAGAGATTGTGTCATATCAAAGCTTAAAGCTGCCTGGAGCTACACAAATAAACATCCATGCTCTTTTTTAAAGAGATAAGCAGTCAGTGAAGAGTGCAGATGTCAAACATCAAACCGGCCCTGAGAGGGCGACATTCACCCCAAACGGTCCTGAGCTTTGCTCTGTTTTTGTCTTCATGAGGTCCTCTATGGTGGAAATGGGCAACGGATCACTCATGTCCCTCCTTGGTGCCTGAAGGAAGTCCACCACTGAACAGCTGGGCTTAGGACGCCTGCGTCTCAAAGCCCGTTTCTCTGCCCGGGTTTTGGGCGGAGGGAGTCCATCACAGATTCTGGGGCAGGCTGTGGTGATGCCACAGAAGGAGGGGTCATCTGAATGCGAGGACCCCTCTGAGCTGCCCTCTGACGGCGAGTCTCTGAACATGGGCTGAAGTAACCGATTAGTGAGGGGAGGGGGGTTTGTGGTGATGGGGAGACCATTGCATAAAGCAGCTCCGTTACATAGTTCTGAAGGAGCATGAAGAGACGGTTTCAGAGTCTCCACTTTCTCTATGGGTTTCAGCCGACGACGTCTCCTCTGTGAGGGAAGAGATCAATAAGTTAGCGCTGTTAACATCCGTTATCTTTTTACAAAACCAAGTTTCAAACATATTCTGCATTTTAATATATTAACTTTACTCACCTTTTTGTTGGCTGGACAAAGACTCTGTGTCTCTTCTGGGTGCAGATTTTCAGGATCTGTGAGTCAAAGAGTGAGATTAATTTCTTTCAACAAAAGATATGGCTCTGTTCTGCACAGAGTCATCAACAATGTGTTGGGATTACATTTTATTTATATCTTTTTAACATCTCATTGAGATGAAGAATCTCATTTACAAGAGTATCCTTGCCAAGACAGGCAGCATATGTTACAAAGTAACAAAGTTACTGTAGTTAGATCTCATCTGTAGGGCAGAAATGTAACACGTTGATTTCAGTAATCATATAACTGTTACTAATCATATCATTATTTTGCCGCTTGTATAACTTCAAGTTCTTCAATTCTATCTGTATTACAGGAGGGCAGAAAAACAAATCAAAGTCACTTCAATGTGTGTTGATAAAACACCCGTCTGACATCTGATGCTGGCTCAAGTCTATGGAGGACAAACACTAAAGTAGCAGAGCGTTTCAAATCTGAGAGATCTTAGAAGGCTTGAAGATTTGCAAGCTTTGACACTGTTGCACCAAAGGTCAAGAGCGTGACAGTAAAGCATAAACTGCTTAGGCCAGAAACAACTCTCCTCTGCTGTGAACATGACATCAAAACTTTTCAAGTATCCAAAAAGGCAGTATGCTAATGCAAAGCTTTAGCTCTTTTTTAGTAGGATGAGACCCACAGATTCTACGTGAGGCTGAAGATGAGCAAGATGCCAAAGCCAACCAAGCAGCCGAGGCTTGATTTTAAGTAACGGCTATCACAAAAGTAGAGATTAAAAATGTGTAGTGTTCCTTTTTTATCAGAGAGCATTAAAGTGACACCACATGCATTCCCTTTAATTTAAGAGCTGTGAGAGGAATCTTGATGTGAGTTAATACAATCCCCCTTATAGCACTCATGCGCCGTACCTTCAGTGTTTGCTAGTTGGAATGACTCAGAGTTGATGAGTGGATATGATGCACTCCTCTTCAAACCCGTCTCATCGCAGGAGAACTGCCTGGAGACAGTAATGGATGGGGATAACGACTTCATTAAGGATCTTTGTTAGAACATGAGGCACAGATTTGTCATCACTTAAGACTCAGAGGTTCCCTACGAAAACTTAGACGTATGAGTCAGAGCCATTCAAAGCACTGTAACCTCCACCTATAGACTCCTAACAGCCCTCCCACGCCGTGCTTATTCACATTCGTCCTCCACCTTCACCATTTTGTAGTTCCATCATATATGTAAACACTTAAGTTTTACTCTACTGAATAAACACAATATTTGTAATGCTATCAGTATTTTCAGGAGAAAGTTACAGCTTGTCTCCCTACCTCTCAGGAGAGCAGTAGGTGTAGCTCTTAGGTATGGGTGGCTCTGGCTCTGCAGTAGGAGGAACAGTGGAGATGCAGCAGCGTTTGGCAAACAGCAGCAGGCCGAGAAATGCACACAACCCCAGAGACAACAGCAGGTAGTACTGATTGTCTGAAACCTGCGAAACACACAATGATTGTTTAAGCAAAACAGCAGCATTTAAATGTAACAAAATAAGAATGCCATATACAAAACAAAGTTAAATGTTTACTTCAGTGCAAATAAAGATGTATTTCCGAGGGTAAGCAACCAAGTGCATAGTAATTACTGGTCTCAGGAACAGCCTAAATGTACTGAGTTTGACTGATAAAGCAGATCAGAGATGAAGTCTTTGTGCCTAGAGTGCTGTATCTACCTCACTCTGCAGCTGGCTGACTCTGACAGACAGGTTGAGAACCAGCTGAGTCACGTTCTCCAGCTGAGCCTGCAGCATCTGAATGGACTCAGTCTGACGCTGGTCCTGTGCATGGAAGAGGAAAACAAAATTAAGCAACCAATCATTTTTTTAAAAGGTAGTATGACTAAGAGAGTCACAGGGACGGTATAGCGTGTGTGTCCCCAGCAAACAGGTACAGTGTGTGCTTTTGTGGCCTGTGACCCAGAATAACCTTATTCTGCTCCGACTCACGAAACACAGTTCTGGAGCATGAGTGATACTTGGAAAGTTTTGGCAGCTGGAGCACAGAGTGAGTCAGTTGAACCTGGATAGTCATACTAAACAATGTTTGAGAAGTACTGGTATGTGCTATGCATTTGTTATTGTCTAGTTTATTCAGTCCTGCAGAATTGGCTTTATGCTAACACTGGTATAATACATCAAAAGCAGACATCCATGTTTAATATTGTTCATGGTGCCTTTAGGGGAAAAAATAATGAATATGCAATAAGCTGAAACTGTGTGGAAGCTTGTAATTTAAGAATACATCACCAGAGAATGTTTCAAGAAACAGATCATGACCAAAAAAATAATGCTTTATTTCTTTGGATATACATCTAAACTTAAAGAAATCCAGGATTTAAGCATACAGGGCTGTAATAATTACCAGATCTGAGTTTCATAATGTAGCAATGGGTTCTGACCACATAACTCCTTACTATGTGTTTTCATAATGAAATGCCAGGAGTGATGAGATAAACCCCTGTAGTCTGGGTCTACAGTTAGATACTAGGGTGGTGGTGGAGTTGAGTGCAGCTCTGGTTTGAGGCAGCACTGATGATGAGCTAGCACAGGAGGAGACTGGAAATCTTGCAGCTTAAATACAGTGCCAATTTGAGGGGATGCCTTTGTCGGCTGTTTGTGGAGAATAATGCATGTCAGTGTGAAATCAGTGCAGCTTAAGATGCCTGCCTGAGCTGGATTTCCATGACTAGATCCATTTGTGTTATTTATTTGTTTCATTAATCTTCTTATAGAGATTATGACAGTATTTGACCACATTCAGTTCATTTACATGCTATGCAATCTTACACTTAAGTCAAAATACTGTATAAGTCTGATTAAAACTGGACTTGCATGTAAACATGTTCTGAAATTGTACCAAATAAAATTTCTTAAAATCAGACTAACACACCTAAATTATACTGATGGAGACGGATTTATTCTTGCATGTATGCATCTCAATTAGCCAGACTATTCTGTGTATGATCCACAATCTCTGCATTAGGCTGTGACCCAGAAGTGGACGAGCATAATGCTAAGCATTGCAGGAACTTTGTTGTCATCTGCCTTTGGATCCTGTTAGCTTCAGGTATGACTTTCATAGAACTAACAACTCTGTACATGTACATGTTTAACTATACATGTATGTTCATCATACAACTTGTTAGCTGCTTGCTTGCTTGTCAGTAGCCTGATTTGCAGTGCCATTTAAAGCTGTGATTTTTTTTTTCCCTCTTCACTATGAACATAGCATTGGCATAGGGGAGAGAAGGTATTCTTCCTCTGTGCCAGAGGCAGAGGTCAGAGGTGTATGGAGCTCCCGCTATGTCATGCTCTCTTGCCATCCCACTATTCTGAAACGCACTGTGAACTGACAGACATGTAATATCCCACTTTCACAAAATCAGTATAAATTTACTCAAGCGAGCAAGGTCAAGAATGTCCTATGATCTAACCTGTTTTATGATTCAGTCCAGTTCATAAGAAACATTGAAAGCAACAATATATTTATGACCTCGAGGTAATCAGGAATTTAAAGTAATACATCAATACTCCAAATATTGTAATAAACTATTTTATTATTGCAAAAAAATAACTTTTGTAGGCTTTTTGATTACAAAATAGGCTACCAACAGACAGCTTTTGAAAATGCCCTTATTCAAATGATAAGTCTTACTTTCAGAAAAGTAAGATTAAAGGTTAAGTGTTGGTCCCCCCCCCCTCTTTTTAACATTATCTTTTTCCTTTTTCAAAGCACAGAATCTCTACGTTTCCCCTAAATCAATTTCCTTCGCCTTGTTTATGAGACTTTCCTGACTTCGCTGTGTGTCTAAGATTTTAACTGCACGCAACCCTTTCCATATCACATTGCAGTGTGTCAAATTTGCTATAATACAACACTGATTACTCCAGAAAATAAAAAAAGAAACTTAAAGTTGTGAAACTGGCAACCTGCATCTACTATAGTCTATATATTCTGTTGCCACACTGACAAAAAAATTTTACTTCACAATGTATAACTTTGTGAAAATGTGTAACATTTTTTTCAAAGTCAAATCAAACACATTTCTCTACACGCCTACTGTCTGGAATAACATTTTTAGCTGCTCACCTGCTCTTCTGCTATTCTGGAGGTGTTCTGGAGTTTGATGATGGTTTTGTTGAAAGCCTTCTGCATCTCTTCCATCTGCTTTCGATACCTAAAATCAAAACACAGGATAAGATTCAAAAATAGCACCCTTTACTCATATTAGTGTTGTTATTTTGTATCAAAAAATGTACAAGTCTATTTATCTCACCTCTGGCTCAACTGCTCCAGGTAGCGACCACTGAGTGACATGTTCATCTCCAGGGCCTTTATACGATTGTTAAGCCTCATGAACACTGACTCCTTCTGGCTGGAACCATGCACCTGGTTTCCGTTCTGCTCTGTGCCGTTGGGAGGATCTGCGTAGATGTCTGAAAGGGATGATGAGGAGGGAGAAGAGGGGCGAGGCAACTGACTGTTACTGCTTGATGATGCAGACATTTCTTCTATGAAATCCTCTGTTTTAGTTTCTGTTGATGGCTCCAGTTCTGCTACAATGTCTGCAGTGGGGTGGGACAGTTCGGTGGAGATGGTGCTGCTTTCAGGTACAGCTGGAGATTCAGGAAAATGCTCTGAATGAGGGGCATCAGTGGGACTGAGGACTTTGGATTGATCCATTTTATCAGGGATTTGGATAGGGGCTGTAATCTCCAGCTGAGGAGTATCAGGTTTTTCTTCTCCCGTTGGCTGTAAGGAATTGTCTGCTGATGCACTGACACTGGGCTGCACAAAGGTGAAGTTAGTGAGAGAAGCTGAAGGCTCAACATGCCTTTCTTCATCCAAAACATCCTGGCTCTTCTCTGGCCGCAGCTCCCTTGATGGCTCCTCTGAAGACAGCTGTGGCGTCTCCACAATAGGGGTGGGTTTGGCTGAGGATGAGTCGGTGGCACTGTGCACGGGGAGGTTTGAGGTTTGACTCGGCTCCAGCAGAGGAGGTTCGGACACGGATTCTCTCTGAGGCTCGGATGCGCTCCCTGGAGGAGGTGGTGCTTGTGACAGGCTGGCTCCGGTCTCTGGCTCCTGCTCAGCAGCTTGTTCTTTTTCATGGAGCTGGTGCACCTCACTGTGGTGCTGCTGAGGTTCAGGGCAGGCAGAGGGGGACAGGGGCAGGAGCCAAATAGGTGGTTGGATTGGAGGGATTATTTGTTTTCTATTTATAGTTTGGCATTTTCTTTTTTTGGACAGCAGTGCTGAACATTGGCGATGGAGATACTCCTGGAGGGAAGCTGCACAAGAACAAGAGGAGGAAAAAGAGGGAAGTAGAGAACAAGAGTTCTGGATCTCTTTTAGGTGCTCATGCTCATTGATTTGGTCTTTTTCTTCTTCAAAGTCCTCCTCTTTATCCAAAAGAGTTATTGTAGAGCTGATGGGTTCCTCCTCATCTTTCTCTAAAGGAATGACAATACTTTCCTCCACTAGGGGGAGCACTTGCTTGCTTGTATCAGCTGCAGGAGTCTCTGTCTCAGGGGTCACCAAAGAGGGTGTTGCTGAGATGTCAAGGTCTGGCAATACCTCTCCCTCCTCAGACTCTGGACTAGAGAGAGAATGATCATTTAGTATCTCTGATATATGTGGAAAAACTTAATTTAACTGAGCGCCCAAGATAGTTCAAAAAAAAAAAAAAAGACTCCAAGCACAACTACAAAATATCTGAGCATGATAGGGTGACACTTAAGTGAATTCCAGAGAGTAAAATTATATAGGAGAGAAGATTTGATACATAGTGTGCCAAATATTTAAAAGGATCTCTAATTATACCTAAAGAGCCTTTTTTTGCATTGCTTGTAAATCCACATATTACAGTTGCCTTATAATGGGCTTATTTATTGAAGGCGTTGTAAGCCATCTTTTGTTTTTCTTCAACTTTTACTGAGACAAAAATGTCAGTCTTTGCCATTATAATTGTATTTCTTTTATGATTGAAGAGGTGTCAGCTGTCATAAAAAAGAAGGGTTTGTAGTTGTTTTTCATTAGCTGGCAAGCAGAAATGTTACATCTAGTAGGTATTGTAGACCACAGCAGACTTAAAAAACAAAGATTTTTTTATTTAAATGATATCAAACAAAACTGAGTGATGCTGTGCTATGGCTTAGTGCAGAGGATAATGACAGCAATGCTGATACTCAGTTTAACATCTCAACCCCGAGTGCGAGATTGCTTTCATACCACAGTTATCCACCTTACTCCTAACCCACATGATACTTTGCATGAAATGTGGGCGCAACCTCCAGTCCCTTCTGTCAGTCTGCAACTTCTGGGATTGCAGCAAGATGGTAATCCTGATTATTACAGCAATTTGGAGATTATATATAAATATACTTTAACATGTAAACATCCTCTTTACACCTGAATGAGAAAATATAATTATGCCTCAAATCTTCTACTGGAGAGGACAAAATAAAGAAGTTGCCTCAGATAAGGTATACTAGTATATTTAGCTAACTTTAAAGCTTCTTGTTTGAAAGTGCATGGTAATTAGGACAATCATGTTTTGTTGAAGGAGGTGGGATATGACCTTACATACTTCAGAGAAGATGTAGAGCCCAGTCAGAGCTTTAACATCCCTCTCTTAAGTTTGTGGGTTTGCTAAAATTCTTATTTCAACAACTATTTCCTCTTTAAATGTGTGAATTTTATTAATACCCATGATTCAATTGGTACACTATTTAGTTCAAACAATAAACAGAATGTTAAAAACACCACTGGTTAAGACACAAAGTTAACTTTGTCTAGTAATTAGTACCACAAACAGGTAAACAGGTACTGGGCATTTCAGTGAGTATATATACATTTTTGCTCCACTAATGAAAGTATTTCCACAGTTTATCTGGCAGGAATAGTTCCAAAGCAACCCAAACATCTCCTTCACTTTGCTTTCCGTGTCCATGGTTATCACAGAGTAGCTACTTTGTATCGTGTAAGTTTAGGTGTTAGTTGTAATCGAATATTAATCTGTGAAATCAGTGCGTAATCAGTGCAAAATGTAAAAAAAAAAAAAAAAAAAAAAAAAAAAGGAATGCAATCATTTGCAGCTTACACATTTGAAAAGTTAAATCCTGAAAAGTATATAAGAGATTTTACAGCAACATGTACTCCCATACAGACTACAGCAAAAAAGAGACAGCTAAATTTCTACATCAGACAAATATGGGACAACATTCCTCTCCCAACACTCTCGAAACTTGTCTCACTTTCCTGACGTTTACAAACTAGTGTTAAAGAAGGGGGGGTGCTATACAATGGTAAATATGGCCCTGTCCCTATTTTTCTAGATATGTTGCTGCCACCAAATTCAAAATGAGCTAATATTATTCATGAAATGGTAAGATTTCTCAGTTTTAACATCTGTTCTTCTGTTTTTATTTACATTTTAAAAAGTATATTGCACCAACTTTTTTGGAATTGGGGTTGTACATGTAAAAAGCTGAACAATGTTTCATCTGTGACTGCAGCTTGCAGGCAAAAGTATTTATTAGTGCAAACGAAATGAAGGACATTTCCAGTCCTTCTTTTCTAATGCTGACTACCTAGCCTTAAGTGTGACTCATTGCCACAAGGTGGCAGCAACAGTACTGTGTTTTGTCTAAAGGTTTGCAGCCAAACCATCCCCACACTATTGAAGTAGCTGCCTTTTCAGGTCGGCTGACCTGATGCTCTCAAACCTCGATACGTTTGGGCTTGTGTCACTCTAAGGAACTTAAATGCATCACACGTTGATATAAAGCTTTTTTTTTATCAAATAAAATTTGAAGTCTTGAAGATGTTGTGCTCTATATCAGCCCTCAAGGAATGCCTTTTATCAAATAGACTGCCTGGTCAGAAAGAACGGTTTTACAATGTTGTTTACAGCACAAATAAATCAGCTAAATGGAGGCACAGAATCACTGATTAGGAGGGTTTAATAGGTTTTGAGTCCAGAAGTGGAGCCCTGTAAACATGGATTTCTTTAAGAGAAGTCAATAAAAGGACTTTCATGCATGCCTCAGATAGGTCATACAGCAATCATGATACTGATACCTGTAACTTGTGTTTCCTTCTTCCAGAACCATAAATACAATCTTGATTTGTCAATTATAGTTAGCTACTCACATGTTTTGTTCAGTTGTAAATTATACCACTGGCTCTGAGGTATGTCGTAGGTCAACTTATCTGCATGCTTGATGAAATAAGGCATATACTCACACTGTAGTGAGGTCTGTAGTTGGAGTTTGTGTGGTGGTTTCAAGTGTTGGCTCAGTCATGTTCACTTCTTGTGATGAAAGGTTGCCTAGGAAAGGAAAATTACGGAAAAAAACATCAGTAACACACAAATGATAAGTTATCTGAATTGTAAAAGTAGTCATCAGAATATTGTAAAAAATAAATAAATGAAGGGGGTGGGGGAAATAGCTATTTTGTGACATAAAACTACTGAAAATGTTAGTCTTAGCTCAAACATCAAGCTGATTGTTCATCATACCTTGCATCTCTTGGCTTCCACCTAGGACATTGACAGCGATGTTGTTCACCATGTTCAAAATGACATCTGAGGAGAAAATTGACACAACTAGGTTACAAATGAATAAGGTAATAAAGGTTTGAATCCCTGATTTCAACCTGTTGTACTGGAAATCAACATTTTCTTTACTTACCCTTTGCTGATCCGATCAGATTATTGGACAGCTTGGCTTCACCAGATGTGTAGCCAGGAGGATAATCTACAGGGAGACGTGCTGTTAATATCACCAATCTTATAACAAAACATAAAGGGGCAGAGCTAAATGTAAATACAAAAGCACTGTCACTTTGATTCTTTGAGTATTAGAATAATATCTGAATACACAAAGATTATTTCAATATTTGCAAAAGTGATTAAAAACTGCATCAAAATGTTTCTTCAGGTGTATTCTTGGATGTTGTGGACGAAGTACTCTTACCCAAGTCATCATCCAGATCATCCGGCCTTTCTGAGGGATCAGCTATCTCCTCGTACTCCTCCACCATGCTCGTGCCAAACACCCTGAGAAAAAGAGGACATCAAAATCATGTCAACCAGGCTGATGTAACTTTGAAATCTGATCTGTGTGATCAAACTACTTCAATGTGGTCTATTTTAAAACCTTACACAGCCTGTAGGGGGCAGAGTGGCTCAATAAAAGCCAAAAATACACACACCCCACAAATACAGCTCATACAGTACGAGAGAGGGTTTTTCTTCTTCACACAGAAACATTTTAACACAAGACCCAAACTTCTCTCTTATTCCCCAGGCCTGGACTTTAAAAATACCATGCACAAGGTGTTTTTTTGTTTCCTCAGCAACTATTTGAGTTAGCAGCTATAGAAACTGTGATGTATGTGCTGGCTTTAACACTGACACTTATTTTGCTTAAGCTGTATCTATCTTTCCACACAGGAAGAACAGCTGCAAGCATATGCATCAGCTCTGCCTGTTCCCACAGCGGCCTGATAGTGTATTAGGGTGAGCTGACCACTACCACATGCCAATTATTACATAACATCCCTCCACACCATCAGAGTTCATGGTGTGTGCAACGAGCAAACATTTGCTCAACACACTTTAAATAGTTTAATCAGAGTTAGTGAAACTCTGGAATGTACACTTAGGCAGCCTAGGTGTTCATGCTTGTATGATGTCTCTCATTTCTTATACAGTGAGCCGGTATGGACCCAAGCTTTGCCCTTTACCCCCAGAAACTCTTCATTATATGACCTAGCTCTGAAAATAAAGGGTGACATCACTGTCACATCATAAAGTATAAAAGTATAAAACCTATTTAATAAAAGGAGCATTATGCATTTATGTTTTCCCAAAGTAGTTTTAGAATCCATCCGCATGGTGAATGGAAACTAACATATAATGTCCTAAGGCATAAGGATGGCAGAGTTTTGTTGTGGCGCTTTCACAGCTTTCAATTTGTGGAGTTTTAGGCCAACAGACACACATCAGCTGAGGTCTGTTACTTTAATCATAATCATTCCTTACACTCGAGGACTTTTTTTTTTCCATCCTCAAGCTTTAAATTGTGTGTTTTATGGACTGAAGTTTTAGGTCTGAACAACATTAAAATAGCGGTAACAAGAAAATTAATTAGTAAATATCAGCAGTTTGGATATCAGCAAAAATCCAATATCATATATTCCTATCTATCACTATTACACACCCTTAGCAAAAACATTTTAGTTACTTTAAAATATGTTCTATTACGAGGGCTGACATTCAGTACCAGACAGATTACAAGACCAAAAAAAAAAAAACATGCCATGCGGTTTGTTACAATTTTACCTACCTTATGAGACTGAGGGGGCAGAAATGCTCAGAGCCAAAGTGGGACACCAGCTCTACCTATAGAAACAATATTGAAATAAAAGGTTCAAATACTATTATCTGTGCTTTATCATTCCTCATCCAAAACACCACTGTCAGCAGTGGTTGTGTTATTGACAAAAAGCACACCAGTAATTTAGTTTCATTGTTAAATCACCACAATGTGTTAAAACCAAACATGATGATAGTAATTTATAAAAATCTAAAAGGGATGTCTTTGCAAGAAAGAATTGCGATCACTCAACTTACTGTGCTTAACCATGTTAATGACATCTAGGTAAATTTATCACATGGTCAAATACTCATCATGTATGATTGATTATATTTGAATAGTATTTTTAGTAAGAAAGGAAGTTAGATGTTATTTTTATAGTGGATCAAACACTGCACAAATCAAAGCATGTTAACTGTTGAGTTCACACAACCACAGACCTCTACAAGAAAAGCAGCTAACCTTTATGTACTTGGTGAACATCTGAAGCAAAAGAGACAGAAAAAGGAGAAAAAAATTAAGGAAGAGTACACATGCATCAAAACAGGACCAAAAATTTGTGTGAAGGTGAAAGTTCAGAGGTTCCAGGAACATCTCCAGGACTCAGCTGTACAAATCTAGAGGTTAAATAACCATTCGCAAGAGGATGGTCATATTTTAGATTACAAGGATCAAACAGTCTCCTTATCCAGTGTATGTTTTTAAATTCAAGAACTATGACAAGACTTCCCCCAAAAAAAACAATAATATTCCTTTAAATAGCATAAAGTATGAGACTCTTAAGAAAAGTGAAGGGACAAAACTATTAATTTAAACACTTTCACTAAAAAAATGTGTATAGAAACAGCTGCAGTTCCATGTTCAGATGCAAAAGGAGTAAAACAAGCATCATTGAGTCTTCTGCACTACTTTAGCAAAGACTGTAAACTGATGTAAGGATAGTGTGAGAAGAAGAAGACAGAAACTTGTGCTCACCTTCACATATTTTGCATAAAGATGCTCATCTAAAGGGAAGCTCTGAACTGTGCGTTCATCCCGTGCATGAAAGGTTCCCAGCTTCAGCCATTTGTTTGTCGGATATCTACAGGAGTAACCAGACAAAAAAAGTCAATCCAGTGATATGGATGTGAATGAGGTTAAGTCATTAGAGTTTAACAGTGATCCTAAAATGATAACAGGTTCTGATCCTGAAAGAATGGCATCATATTTCTGATGCTGTCTATGCAAAACTTCACTCAGTTTTTCTACCCAAAAAAGGCCTTATTGTTAAAGTGGTCACCAACTCACTCACCTAACTCTTTGTTTTGGGGAATGTAAACAGAGACTGTTTCAGCCTGGTGCTATTAATTACCTTGTCTGACACTGACCCAGTGGCAGCTATTAGAGGCATGAATAAAAATACAAAAATACTTAATCCTCTTTCTGATGTTTTTGTTTAATTTTGTAGCTCATAAAAAGGCACCAAAATTCATCTCAATCTGTTTTATAACAAGCCAAAATCTCCTCACAAGGGTTTCAAAAACCATTGTTTAAGAAAAATATATGGCAGCTGAATTGCACACCTGTCACTGATGGAGACCAGAAAGTCTTTGGGAGTCGAAGAGAAGAGCTCAAAGTTAGCAATGTCGAGCTGCTTCACCTGGATGGGCTCACAGAGCTCAATGATGAACCTCAGAAAGAAAAAAAAGAACAAGACTTCAAAATCTAGCTGAACTTGTAAAATGAATATTAAAACATTGTATATCTTAGGATGCATGTGTTTTAAGAAATTGCTGATTACGTACCAGATTTTATTGCTGCAGGGGTTAAGCATATACAGGTCCATGTTCTCCATCAATATAGCCGAGGTGCTCTGTATGGGACGATTTCACAAATCAATGTGTGCTTGAATTTGACATTATGTTTCAAACAGAGAAAGCAGGTTGCCCAGCTGGATAAGGAGGAAAAGACATGCCAATTTAAAAATCTGCTAATATGAAGCTAGCTGCCAGAAGCTTGGGGAACTGTTTTATTTTTACCTTGACTTTGAAAAACACACCAAAAAGGCTGTGAAGTCATGCTCCTTCCAAATTGCTACTATGGCAAGAATAAAACCAATGCTCTCTCAAAACCGTGCAAATATCATCCTCACACTCATCTTCTCAAGATCACTCCAACTTACTCTCACTAGCAAAAACAAAAAAAAGAACTCTGTTTCCCCTCAGCAAGATCAGAATGCAGCAGCTCATCCTCAGACTGATTTAAGTGCAAAATCATATCAACCCCCCCTTATGGATTTTCTGTAATAATCTGTATTTTTCATTTCCTCTTATTGCCTTCACTATTTTTAATCTGTCATAACTTATTTTGACCTTTCGTTGTCGTTTCCTTTTATTTTTCCACCAAGCCAGTTTCAGAGCTGATTCAGAGGTGGTGCTTAACCTTGCATAAGTTCCTTGTTTTTCCATCGCCAAAGAAAAGCTCTGAGCAAGAAGAACCATATCCAGTGTTGAACCAACTCCATGCTGATCCAGAGGAAACAACAAGTTTAAGTCAGGGTCAGTGTCCTTACGCTGGAAGCTACATGCATACGTTTTTGGTTGGGGTGGGACTAGATTTACAATAACATAAAAGAGTGCCATTTTTTAAGAGTCAGGCTTCAGAGAAGACAGCAAAGTCAGACTGAAAATGGGATATAAAAACAAAGCAGCAGTTGTCTGGAGAGAATAAGAGCTGTCTCCTGGATGTGTGGGCCTCAAATGGGGAAAGAAAGCTGGATCAGGCAACAAAGACCAAGCCAGTCTTCGAGAAGATTCAACTTGAGATGGCTGTAGTTTGGCATGAGTGCAGCGTCAAGCAAATCAAACAAACTGAAAAACTAAAAAAGGGATTACCATGGCCAAAAAAGATATATTGGCTGCAGTAGGAAGGGTCAGCCACATATTGATCCACATAGTGACTGTGCTTTTGTATTCATCTGACTGTTCCCGGCTGTGTTTGTTTGTTATATCACTTTGAAAACTCCTGTTTTAAAAGATCCTGCAAAAATAAAGCTTTCATAATTCTTATCAAATATAAAGTACCTTTGCCTCTGGATTAGAGCCAAGGATCTTTGCTCCACACTCCACTGAGGCATAGTTGTTGAAGTTTTTCTGTACCTTCTTCACTGTCGTAGAAGCCCCATTGTTGGATGTGTGAGTAGACTGAGCTACAGAGATAAAGAAAACAAAAAGTTGAAGGGGAGATTAGATAGTTCTTTCTTTGGTTTCAGACAGATGGGATGTAATTTTCTACAACATGAAGCCTTCTTGAGAAAGATAAACTTGCAGTCTTACTCTTTTCTTTCTCCACCTCCATCACCTTCCTCTTCCACTCATCAAAAGTGGGGATGTCCTCGGGGTCTTTGCTGCTCACACTGGTATCTGTGTCTGAGGCAGCAGGGGAGCTCGGATCCTGTCACAGATAATGAGAAAATGAGAGCTGGGACCTTCTCCTCCTTTGGTAGGGAGAGGAAAATAGTTCATTCAGAATTGGAGTTTCTACCTGCTTTGTCAGATGGTCTGAGGTGTTGGTGTCCAGATGCTCTGAGCTCTGAGGGGCCGGAGGACTCAGAGGAGGGGCTGGGTGGGGTTGAGTACCTGCAGTGTGGACGTTAGAGGTGTTCTCCAGAACGACTGGAGGACTGTTGAGAGGCAAAAAAAAAAAAAAAAAAAAGATTTACTTTCTCCAAGTTACATAACTCAGCTTAACAGTTGAGCAGTTTACATCGTCAGTGTTTCCCATAGAGAGGCCGTCTGATTTTGGCCAGGACAAAATAAGGCACCAGGCTTGCTGTGGGCATAATGCAAGAAGATTGCTGCAAGGCGTTGTGAGGCAATATAAGACTTCAAACTGAGGTTGCATGAAGAGTTAGGAGGCAAACAAGTACTGAGCGCTCCAATGCATTTGGTTGGAGGCATGCAGTACAATCTGCACCGGTGCAAGGCAAGTCAGGGTGGAACACTTCCCCCAGTCATGTCTGGTAAGTGCCTTGTGTAACATTGTGTTTGAATGAAGGCCTCACTTGGATTAGTCAGTGTTTTTTGTGTGGGAAAGAGCAGGCAGAAGCGCGGCTAAAAGGAATAAAGCAGAGTTAATTTCATTGGCGAAAAATGTGACTAAAAATGTTTATTGACCACCATTTTTTCAGTATCTTAACCAGTGTATTTTAAATAAATTACTGTAGTGACAGTGCATAATGAGTGTTTTACATTTATATTGATTTTACAATTTGCTGAATAAATCAGCTCAAAGAGAATAAACACTGTGACTAAAAGTAAAGACTAAAATGTAAGGGTTTTTATTGAATAAAACTGGACTAAGACTGAGAATACATTTAAAATAGCTGACAAAACAAACATCAGAATAAAGGTAAAAAGATATGAGGTATAGGCTTAATCCTGATACAGCCCTTGCCCCTACCACTTAGCCCTACACTTTGCATGTTCAGTGATAGGAGTAGGGTGTCCTTATTCTTCTAAGAATAAAGGATTAGGTTGAAGTGCTAGAGATGTATTAGTCTATAAACAGAGATTTTCTTGAGACATACTCTGATATCCTGTTGTTTCAATACATTATGGTCCTTCGATTTCAAACAGCATCTTAAAAAGTGGCTTATAAAAGCAATGCCAGCAGTATCTGTTAACAGCCACTGATGATGTATCAGTAACTTTAAGAGACGTTTTATTCACAGGGCAAGACTTCCCTGTTGGTCTGTTTCAAGGGGTCAAGGGGACTTAAAATCCAGAGGTGGGGGGTTAAAATTAGAAATAGGACTGAGCCTTTGTGTGCGGGCAATTGAGCATTTCTGACCTGACTTGCCAATAAAAATTGCTTGAACTTAATCACCAATATCAATAAACGTCAGTGGAAAATGAATCTTGAGCATGTGCTAATGCTTTTATAATGGGTGGGGCGGTACTTTGGTATTGTCCTATCTAGACAAACCTGCATCTCAAGTGTTTGTAACACCCCGCCTCATTGTTTTTTTCTTTGTGTGTGTCCGCTCTTAACAATCAGAAATCAGGGGCCTGTTACACCAGCTATGCATAGCTGTCTAAAGTTAGGCTTTAAACCACAATAAACACTATGTTCGAACTAGTGAAGTTGTGACTTAAGTTTTGTTGTTGTTTGGTTTTACCAAACAGATGTTGGATTAATCTCAACTCATAAAATAACGTCCAAACTGACCAAAATATTGTCACAGATATCAGATATGGCTTTTTCACTTAATTTAACCGAAATAAAAAAACATTTTACTGTGCCGTTCTTCCCAGTGCTGCCCCTTGTCTTGAACAGCTTTTATTAAGGCTTAAAACTGAAAAATTAAGCTAACTTCCATTTATCCTCAAACAGTGCCAAATGTGGGAAATATGATGGCATGTTGATTAGGTGAACTAAAGCCTATTCCCTAAACCTACAGCCAATATGAAATAACAAGAGTGAAAGGGAGTGGTGAAATAATCTTTAACATTATATAATTCAACTGTACTTTGATTGCTGGATGGCCAAAATTACCTCTGCTTGTGGAAAATGAAAGTGTTAATGCAATACTGACACTAAATATTTGGTAAACAGAGTTGTCTGAACAATCACCAACACAGCCATATTTTATAGGGATGCACAATACTGGATTTTTGCTGATAACAGATATGCCAATATTTACAAAATAATTTCAGCAGATACAGATATAGATACTAAAATTCAAATATAGTTCTTAGTCCTTATAACACACAATTTAAAGATTTAGGATGAACAAATTAACAAATTACAATCCTTAAAACACACTTTAAAGTGTGATAAATGATGATTAATAAAGAAATAGCTTCAGCTCTCTGAGGCTGTTAATCCAGCCTAAATCTCCACAAACTAATTTGATCTTACAGCCAATATATAGCTGATATATTCAGATTTTTATGGCCAAACAGAAATTTTCATATCTGCTAATACAAACAATTAACTTTTTATTAGTGCTGACAGTCAGCAAGTGCAATTAACATCATACAGATGAGGACAAAATTATCAGCCCCCCATGAAAATTTCTGGTTTTCCCAAGTGCTGTTAAACAAAGTAAAGATTGTTTAACACAGCTTATCCACCCACCCTAGTTTATTATGGATGCTTACATTATTTCGCTTTGTACACAGAAACAAAATTATTTCACAAAAACAAACAGGGTCTAAATTAATAGCCCCTGACCTTTTTGTTGAGCCATAGCACGAATCACTGTTGTACAATGATGTGCTTTAACTGTGCAACGCTCAAAGCTTGTAAAATCAAGTTAAAACAGAGGGTTCTCTTCCAATAAGCACATATAAAAACTTCAGTAGGGGTTTGAACTTTCACTGGAGAAAGCATCATGGCAAAAACAAGAGATATCAGTTTAGACTTGAGAAAAAAAAATAGCTGATGCTCACAAAGCAAGAGAAGGATCTACAAAGTTATCACAGCGTTTCCAAGAAATGGAGTGAAAAGTATCATCAAAAAATTAAAAGAGAGCCACACGGATAGAACAAGCCTGGCAGAGGTAGGAAGAGAAAAATTTTAAGGACTCGAAAGAAAGCTAGTGAGAGATGTGTTAAAAACCCCAGAACAACTGCCAAGATTCTAGTGAATGACTTAGCCAAGTCAGGAATTCTAGTCTCAAAGAGGACAATCTATAGAGTCCTGCACAGAACTGGACTGAGAGGTTTCAGACCAAGAAAAATTGCACTTTCTGTAGCTAGGCCACATTTGGACTTATGCATAACTAGAGCAACACAGGCAAGTTAAAGACGCTTCATTAACATCTCCTGTGTTTGACGTGATTAATTTGGTATCCCCTTATCACATGGGGATTTAAAGATACATATCGCAACTATCATCCCAAACTATGAGTGCAGGACAACATAAACAGCAACAGCTGCAAAAAAATTATTAAAATGAAGATATGAGGAGCTTCAGTTTTGGGGTGTATTAGCAAAATTATCACTCGTTTTATCTTTCTCACGTGCTCGAGATGGTGATCGTGTCATCACCACAAAAACTTCAGTAGTCATACTTTTGCCGCCACAAATGCGTCTGGATGGTCCGTTTGAGTATCATCCATGTGGAAAACCCATATTACATTTCTGAATATGGATATTTTGAAACAACACATTAACCTTACAATCAAAACAAAGGCTTAAGAGAAGCCATCATTTACCAAAGATCAGTCTCTCTGTTTCTTAGTGGGCGTTCATAAGAATGAGAAAGAAATAATGGAGAAGAAATACCTCAAATCCTTATGGAGACACAATTTATAAATCACTTTCACAGCTTTCATTAAAAATGTTCATTAAGGTGTTACAGTGACAGTTCATTGTTGTTTGTGTTAAATATGAAGATTCCTCTTGGTGTTTCTACTTTCACAGGGAGGGGACAGACTGATGAACTGATAGGTGTACAACAAGAGAACACAATGCCTCCTGTCCTGCCACAGCTGGTGTCATTGTGGAGATGTAAAAAAAACATGAAGGCTCTTTTCAAATATGATTTAGCTGATTCTGAAGCGGACAAGCCCACTTCACAAAAGCAGAAGAAAAGATATCTTGATATCTCACTAAGTGGGCCAGATAAACCACACTTACCTCTCATTGTCATATGGGTTGGATTCTTGTTCTCCCTCACAGTCA